>NC_133771.1:140982850-141070193 GCF_003597395.2 Chelonoidis abingdonii
CATGCTGATCAGAGCTCCACGCTGGGCAAACAGGAAATGTAATTCAAAAGTTCGCGGGGCTTTTCCTGTTTACCTGCCCGCTGCATCCGAGTTCAGATTGCTGTCCAGAGCGGTCAGTGGTACACTGTGGGATATCACCCGGAGGCCAATAACGTCGATTTCCGTCCCCAATAACCCTAATCCGATATGTTTATATCAATTTTAGCGCTACTCCTCTCGTCTGGGAGGAGTACAGAAATCGATATAAAGTGCTTTTTATATCGATATAAAGAACATTGTAGTGTGGACAGGTACAGCATTAAATCGATTTAACACTGTTTAAATCGATTTAAACGCATAGTGTAGACGAGGCCTATGACTCTTTTTTTGTTTTCACTCTACTGCAGCCTCTCCAAAAGGGTGGAAAACAGCAGGGAGGGATGCAGTGGGAAGAACACATACACCCCTGACTCTGGGCATCCCTAAGCCTCTGACTGCCAGCTCCTGGGACTGGCCCAACAGGAGATGGATTGTTAGATAACTACGCTGTTCTGGTCATTCCCTCTGAAGCATCTGGCACTGGCCACCATCGGAAGACAGAATACTGGGCTAGTTGGGCCACTGGTCTGACCCAGCATGGCTGCTCTTATGTTCTTGTACTTGCCCCCAACCTCACAGGGTGCATGCAGGGATCTGGAGCTGGGTCTGTCACAAGGGGAATGAATTCAGGGTACATCCTGGTTTTTAGAGGTGGGTCGCTGGCTACGCTTAGGCCCAGCCCTGCTGCTCTGAGCCCAGGGCAGGGCTCACCCCTCACAGAGCCGCCCTTCCTGCAACACAGCAGCAACCGCCCCCGCGAGCGCCGCCGGGCCCTGCCGCTGCTGCGTCACGTGCACGGGGAGCAGCCCAGGTTGAGGCGTGGACCCAGGCGAGGGAGGAGGAGGAGCGGGCGGGCCTGCAGCTGCGGCATGTCTCCCGCTGGCTACAAGTTCCCCGAGCGGCCGGGTAACTAAGGGACCGGGTGTTGCGTGCATCGGTGCTGCGTCCCGTGGGCTGGGGGCGGCGCGTGGGGCTCGGGGCTGCCTTGTCCTTGGCTCTGGGGGGAGTCGAGCCCCGCGGCCGCCGTGGCGGGGGCTGCCGGGGGCTCGGAGTGTCGCTCTCTGCCAAGACACTGGAGGGCGGGGGGAGCTGCCGCTGCTGCAATCCTCCTGCAACCGGGGAGCAGCGCCTCTGGTGTTCGTCTAGCGACCTTGCCTGGGCCGCGTGTGCTCCAGGGCTCAGATTAGCAACTTGCTGCTCTGTATTTCCTGGGGAGGCTGCTCCTCGAAAACAGAGGCGCGCTGGCCCGTCTTACAGTTAGATATATTCTTGTTGCACCCGCTGATGATTGTGCGTAACATTTTTAACGAGCACAGGAATTTCTGAAACCTGCCTCTGACTCATCAGCCTGCCTGTACCTGGTAGTGTCTCCTGCCCCCGGGTTAAAGGAACTTTTTAAATGATGCAAGTCGCCCTGCTGGTTAACTAATATGCTACTGAGCGGAAACTGGAATTGCCCAGTATTTGGATGAGTCTGTATTTGACCTCAAATGCCCATTACCAATTTAAATATAGTCTTTCGGTTATTAACTGTAGATTAAAGTGCGCTGTGTCCCTGCCGCGGCTCTGGGGCTGGAGGATCTCTCTCCCTCCGCCACCTCGCTGTAATAGACTGGTGACTATACCAAACAAATGGCTTGGATCCCTAGGGCTTCGTTATAACAAGGGTGTCTTTTTGTGCATTCATTTTGCATGCAGGTAAAGTGGAATTTTCAGCCTGAAATGGTCATACAAAAATGCTAGGGGATGGCAGATTACCCCTAAGTGTCAAAAATCATGAAGGACTGAAGGAATACTTCACTGTCTTAAAAGTTTTGTAAATTGTAAACCCATTCATTATTTGAGGGGGGGGGGGAGGAGAGAAGTGATTAATATGACATTTAAACTTTAGGGGTTGGAAGTACTAAGCAGATTTTTTTTATCATATTGATGAACATGTGACTCTAGTATTGATTGAAATAAAAATAGCGCTAGTAGTAAGGTCACATCACCCAATAGCAGCGCAGCATTCCCATATAATTTGCTTGTTTTGGTTTTCTCTCTCAGCTCAGTTGCTAAAAGAAAGTTATTTCTTGTTTATCTTTGAAGCTTTTTGCAGGTGTCTGTCATAGTGTATCTTGCCTTTTGCTCATTGACTGTACAAAAGCATGTGCCGTTGATTGATTTTAAGGAACAGATTGTTTTATTTACCAGTCTTCAAGGCCTGGTACTGCAGTGAGGTGCATGTGTGTGGACATATGCAAAGATCTGTTGAAGTTGGCATGGACGGACCCTTCCCATAGGTCATTGCAGAATGAGGGTCCAAATAGTTGCAGCTGATGAGATGGCTAGAGACACTGTTAATATAGCAGGTTGTTTGTTTTTGTTATTTTATTTTTGTGATAAGGAGAACATGTTTAGATAATTCAAATGGAAAGAATTTTTTAAAATGTACTCAGTTCTTCACTATTTACTGTTGGCTTATTTTTGCATTTTTCTCCGTGTAGACACTGGAGCTGGAGTGGTTAGTTCCACTTACTGTTTATTAAGTAAACCTGGGTGGAGAAAAGTAATTCAGTTTTGTAGAGGATTTCCATATTTCCAAAGCTGGTTTCATTCCCACTTACAATACCTCTCCACCCCTAAATCAAAATTCTCTGCAAAAGGTTATGAAGCCTTGATTCTGAGGTGGATGCTTTGGAGACACAGATCATGGAGTCCCCTGCAGCTCACCAGGTTGTCAGGAAACTAACTGTGTCTACAAAATGATTTGATTAGGCTGAATCAGCAAATGCTGACAACAAATATTTCATCAGAGTTTTTCTGGCCAGCTCTGTTTGTTAGTTTTTGTTTCACGCTAGCACACTGCTTGTGGTTTGCTTTCTAACACCACAAGACAGTGTTTGTGGATTTCTAAAAAAATATTATTGATATTCACTTAAAAGTCAGGACATAGTTCTATTCATTTTAAGTTCTGAATCCCCCATTTCCCCCCCTTTTTTTAAATAAAACCCAAATTTTGGACCTAAGGTCCTTATCCAAAGTGCACTGAAGTACAGTAACTCCCTACTTAATGTTCTCTCACTTAACGTTGCTTCGATCTTACGTCCTTGCTCAATTACAGAACATGCTCCATTTAAAGTTGTGAAATGCTTTGCTATAACGTCATTTGGCTGCCCCCCATCAGGTCCCCTATGTCCCCCCCACAGCGCCTCCCTCCTGCTGGCAGACCCTGTGGATCAGTGCCTTCCTCCACCCTCCCCACAGTGCCTTCCTCCACCCCTTCCTGCCCACGGCAATCATCTGGCTTGTGGCGTTCAGGAGGGAGACTCAGTGCATAGGCTCTTCCTCCTTCCCCTGCCTCCCAAACGCCACAAACCAGCTGATTGCCACAGGCAGGAGGCAGGTGAGAGAGGGGGAAGCCTCCGCGCCCCGTCCTCGCTCCTCCTCCATCCCTCCTGCCCCCTAAACATCACAAGCCATAGGCAGCAGGGAGCGGGGAGGAGCGAGGATGCAGCGCACGTCCTCCCTCCCTCCCTCCCCTGTCTCCTGCCCGCGTCAGTCAGCTGGCTTACGGTGTTGGGGGGCTGCGCACTGTGTCCTTGCTCCTCCCCCTCCTGTTTCCTGGTCGCTGCAAGCCAGCTGATTGCTGCGGGCAGGAGGCAGGGGAGGGAGGGGGAAGGAGCGAGGGTGCAGTGTGCGGAGTAAAGGGGTGTGGTGGGAAGAAGAGGTAGGTTAAGGGTGGAGGCTTAGGGGAAGGGGTGGCATGGGCAGGCCGAGGGTTGAGCCCCCTGCCCCTGGTGCTTGCTGAGTAGAGGAAGCTGCCACTGCTGCTGCACAACTTGCTTCTCCTAGCCTGCAGCGCCTTCAGCCTCCTTGCCTGTCTCATCTCCAGTGCCAGTGGGCTGTGCCTGTGTGGGGGAAGCAGGGGCACCTCCCAACTATAGTTCTGTATGGCAAAAAAAAAACAAAAAAACCCTGGATCCTAACCCCTCCCCTTTCATTTACATTCATTCTTATGGGGAAATTAGATTCGCTTAACATCGTTTCACTTAAAGTTGCATTTTTCAGGACCAGAACTACAATGTTAAGTGAGGAGTTACTGTCAATGCGAATCTTTCTGTGGTCTTCAACAATGAGCTTTGGATCAAACCTTAAATTGTTTGTGTTTTCTTTTACCCATGAAAGTCCATTGTTCAAGCATCACTAACAACTGTGTTATATTTGTATTTGGGTAGTAGAGGAATTCTTCAGTGCTAAAGCATGTTATGTTTGCATAAGGAAACTTTAAAAGGTCTGCACTTAGCCCTGGAAAGAAGTAGGCAGCCCTTTTCACTGGAGCACAGTAATGGTCAGGTCAAATAAATCTATAACTGAAAATCAAATTCAGACAAGATACGTGGGTGTGGCCCAGACCTTTCCCAAGGAAGTTAAGTCTGTCAGGATGGAGCTGACTCTGTAGGCCTTGCTCAGTTGAAACTCCCACTTAGTTCAGTAGGAGTCTTGCCTGTGTAAAGACTGCAGGGGTAGGCCCCTGAGAGAACTTGTACAAAGAGAAATTCTAAATTTGCATTGAATAAGTGCTGATGTAGTGGAAAGGATAGGTCAATATCTATATGCCTAGTTGCTTGTGGAAATGGTTACTTATATACTTGGATGTATACTTAGGCCCCACGTCTGCAGCTGACTCCATACAGGTGCATCTGCATTGACTCAAGTGTGACTCCAGCAGGAGGGTTCTGCTCATACAGATGCAGAAGCAGGGTCAGAGACCTATAACATATTATTTGCTCATATTAAAATATCTCAACTTCAGATGCAGTACCATAACTGGCCACTATTTTATAATAAAACAAATAACCCTTTTTAAATTAACTTTGAAAATTCAAAGTACTTATACTTTAAAATTATGTATTTTGGGCGAGGGGGGGATTTCAAAGTTGCTTACTATATATACTTGTTCATAAGCTGAATTTTTTTAGTGAAAAAGGGACGCACTAGAGATGGTGGTCGGCTTATGAACGGGTATAGAGAGGCAGAAGTTGGACAGCTCCTCCCACCAACAGAGGGAGCAAGGAGAGGCAGCACAGCCAACAGAGACAGAAAGGAAGAGGCGGGGCCAGAGTCTCTCCTGCTCTCCCCCAAGCCTCTGAAGTGGCTGCAGCTCCGGGGCTGGCAGGCTGCAGCTGTGCTGCTTGGCCCTTCCCACCAGAGGGTGCCGGAGCAGGCTGTGGCTGTGCCACCCAGCTCAGCCCGCCAGAGCAGGCTGCGGCTGCGTTGCTCAGCCTGCTGGAGCAACTCCAGCAGATAAGGTGGGAAGGGTCAGCCCTCCCCAGATAAGGTGGGAAGGGCTGGGATGGGGAGAGTGTGGGGGTCCCAGGCTAGGGATGGGGTCTTGTGGGGGGTGGTCACAGGGATTACTCCCCTGACTCCCAGCTTCTCCACCCCAAAAAAATTTCCCGCCAGTTGCTGTCCTGGCCCATCAGGGTAAGCAGCTGGTGTACCGGGACACTTTGGGTACGTCTACGCTACAGGATTATTCTGATTTTACATAAACCGGTTTTGTAAAACATTGTATAAAGTCGAGTGCACGCGGCCACACTAACCACATTAATTCGGTGGTGTGCGTCCATGGTCCGAGGCTAGCGTCAAACTTCTAGAGCGTTGCACTGTGGGTAGCTATTCCATAGCTATCCCATAGTTCCTGGCAGTCTCCCCCGCCCCTTGGAATTCTGGGTTGAGAGCCCAGTGCTGATGGGGCAAAATCATTGTGGCGGGTGTTCTGGGTACAACCTCACCCTCCCTTTGTGAAAGCAGCAGACAACCATTTTCGCGCCTTTTTTCCTGGGTGAACTGTGGAAAAGCCATAGCACAGCAAGCATGGACCCTGCTCAGCTCAAGACCGCAGTCGTGGACGTTGTAAGCACCTCGCGCATTCTCGTGCAATCTATGCTGAACTGGGACCTGCAAAGCCAGGCGAGGAGGAGGAGCGCGGCTATGGCAGCCGCGGCGACGAGAGTGATGAGGACATGGACACAGAATTATCTCAAACCGCGGCCCCTGCGCTTTGGAGATCCTGCTGGTAATGGGGCAGGTTCTAGCCATTGTAACGCCGATTTTGGGCCTGGGAAAACAGCACAGACTGGTGGGACTGCATAGTTTTACAGATGTGGGACGATTCCCAGTGGCTGCAAAACTTTCGCATGCGTAAGGGCACTTTCATGGAACTTTGTGACTTGCTTTCCCCTGCCCTGAAACACCATAATACCAAGATGAGAGCAGCCCTCACAGTGGAGAAGCGATTGGCAATAGCCCTCTGGAAGCTTGCAACGCCAGACAGCTACCGGTCAGTCGGGAATCAATTTGGAGTGGGAAAATCTACTGTGGGGGCTGCTGTGATGCAAGTAGCCCAAAGCAATCATTAAGCTGCTGCTACGAAAGGTTGTGACTCGGGAAATGTGCAGCCATAGTGGATGGCTTTGCTGCAATGGGATCCCTAACTGTGGTGGGGCGATAGATGGAACCCATACCCCTACTTGCCCGGAGCACAGGGCACCCAGTACATAAAACCGCAAGGGTACTTTTCAATGGTGCTTGCAAGCACTGGTGATCACAAGGGACGTTTCACCAACATCCACATGGGATGGCTGGGAAGGGTTCATGACGCTCACGTTACAGAAGCACTGCTCTGTTTAAACTTCTGCAGCAAGGGAATTACTTCCCAGAACCAGAAAATAACGGGATGTTGAAATGCCTATAGTTATCCTGGGTGACCCAGCCTACCCTTGATGCCATGGCTTATAAGCCATACACAGGCACCCTGGACAGTGGTCAGGAGCTGTTCAACTACAGGCTGAGCAAGTGCAGGATGGTGGTAGAACGTGCATTTGGTCATTTAAGGCGCACTGGCACACATTACTGACTCGCTCAGATCTCAGCCAAACCAATGTCCCGTTTGTTATTGCTGCTTGCTGTGTGCTCCACAATCTCTGTGAGAGTAAGGGGGAGACCTTTATGGTGGGGGGAGGCTGAGGCAAATCATCTGGCTGCTGATTATGCGCAGCCAGACACCAGAGCGATTTAGAAGAGCACACCACGAAGCGGTGCGCATCAGAGAAGCTTGAAAAAGTTTCATCACAGGCCAGGGTACAGTGTGACTGCTGTTTGTTTCCCCTTCATGAACCCCCCCCCTTATTAACTCCTCCCTGTAAGCAACCACCCTTCCCTTCGATTACAGCTTGCTTAGGGAAATAAAGTCACTATCGTTAAAAATCATGTATTCATTATTAAAAAGTAATATAAAAAGAGGCAGAGAACTGACAAGGTATCCTGGGTGTGGTTTGGGAGGAGGATAGGAGAAAGGAAAAGGCCATTAAACACATTCAATGTAATGACAGCCTTTGGTTGGACTGTCCACGGGGTGGGTGGGCGGGTGCACGAAGCCTTCCCCCACGCGTTCTTACACGTCTGGGTGAGGAAGATATGGAACGTGGAGAGGATGGTTACACAGGGGCTGCAGCGGCACTCTGTGATCCTGCTGCTCTTCCTGAAGATCCACCAGACGTCGGAGGATATCAGTTTGATCATGCAGCAGCTCCAGCGTTGCATCCCGCCACCTCTGATCTTCCTGCCGCCGCCTCTCATCTCGAGCGTCCCTCCTATCCTCATGTTTGTCCCTCCTATCCTCACGTTGGTCCCTCCTGTTCTCACGTTCACTGGCATCTTTCCTATACTTTGCTACCACGTCCTTCCACTCATTCAGATGAGCTCTTTCATTGCGGGTTACTTCCATGATTTCCGAGAATATTTCGTCTCACGTCTTCTTTTTCGTCCGCCTTATCTGAGATAGCCTTCGGGATGGAGTAGGGAGGCTTGAAAAATGTGCAGCTGCATGAGGAGAAAAAAGGGAGAGAAAGTATTTAAAAAGATACATTTTACAGAACAATGTTATACTCTTTCACAGTGAACAACACTATTCACCTTACATAGCACATGTGATTTCACTACAAGGTCGCATTTTGCATCTTAATATGAGTGCCTGCGGCTCTGGTGTTACAGATCCACAGATGCAGGTCCGGCAGTCAGAATTCAGCTTGCATGCGACCATAGTAAGCCATTGTCTTTCGGCTTCTCCAGCCTTCATATACACAGTGCCCTCTGATGCTCTCTTTCCTGTTAACATGCAGCAGCAGAAGCCAACCGCCCTCATCCAATTCTCTAGGATGATTGCTTTACCCCTCCCCCCACCACATGGCTGGTATCATGGAAGATCACTGCTAATCATCCCCCTTTCCCCCCCACTGCGTGGCTGGTAGCTGGGAAGATTCCGTGCTAGCCAAACGCAAAAAACCTCAGCGCTTGCCTTCCTCCCCTCCCCCCGCTTGACTACGTGCAAGGAAGGATTTCTTTTAAGCAACAGCCAGTAGAAAAAATGGCCATCTCTGTCCCCTTAATTAAATTCCTGAATTTCAACCAGGTTACATGAACGATATCACTCTGCTGAGGATAACAGAGCGAGATAAAGAACGATGTTTCTTGAATGCCAACAATCACCGGGACCATACGCAGCTATGCTTTGTCATGCAATGAATACCCAATTACTTGCTACATGCATGGCGTGGTAAAGTGTCCTACACATTGGACGGAACAAGGCTGCATTGCCCAGAAACCTTCTGCAAAGGCTTTTGGAGTACGCTCCAGGAGCGTTCATGGAGATGTCCCTGGAGGATATTCTGCTCCATCCCAGACATGTTAAACTTTTCCAGTAACTTTACTGGCGCGAATGCCATCCCAAGCCTCATGGAAATCAAAATCATTAAAAAAACGCTTGCTTTTAACCATGTTTTATATTTACAAAGGTACACTCACCAGAGTCGCTTCCATGGCTTCACTGTCTGGGCTAGAGGCTTGGGAGGGCTGGAGGGTAAACTTTTCCGTCTGGTCACAAAAAGCTCCTGGCTGTTGGGGCTAACGGAGTGCTGTGCTGCAGTCGCTGCAAGGTCGTCCTCTCTCCTCCTCCTCATCTTCCTCCTCCGCAGAATCCTTCAGCCATGGTTGAGATTACAACCCCCCACCTCGGAATCCACGGACAGGGGTGGGGTAGTGGTGGCGCAGCCCCTAAAATTGCATGCAGCTCACGTAGAAGCAGCATGTTTCGGCCCTGACCTGGACCTTCCGTTTGCTGCTTTGGTTTTCTGGTAGGCTGTCTGAGCTCCTTAACTTTCACTCTGCACTCCACTGAGATCCCTGCTGTGGCCTTTTCCATCATAGCCTTGGAAATTTTTCAAATATTTTTTCATTTCGTCTTTTGGAATGGAGTTCTGTTATTACGGAATCCTCTCCCCCTATAGCGATCAGATCAGTACTCCCATGCGGTCCATGCTGGAGCTCTTTTTCGATTCTCAGGAGACTGCATTGCTACCTGTGCTGATGAGCTCTGTGTTCACCTATGTGCTAGCATGAGCTCCACGCTGGCCAAACAGGAAATGAAATTCAAAAGTTTGCGGGGCTTTTCCTGTATATCTGGCCAGTGCATCGAGTTCAGATTGCTGTCCAGAGCGGTCACAGTGGTGCACTCTGGGATACCGGCCCGGAGGCCAATACCGTCGATTTGCGGCCACACTAACCCTAATCCGATATGGTAATACCGATTTTAGCGCTACTCCTCTCGTTGAAGGAGAGACAGAACGATGTAAAGAGCCTTTATATCGATATAAAGGGCCTCGTAGTGTGGACGGGTACAGCGTTAAATCAGTTTAACGCTGCTAAATCAGTTTAAACGTGTAGTGTAGACCAGGCCTTTGTTTACTTAGGTTTACCTCCGTGCCTGTGGTTGCTCGAGGTAAACCCCATCTCGGCCCACCAGCGGATTATCCTGTTGGCTAGAAGCCAAAGTTGGCTGACCCCTGAATTATAGGTTGGCTTATAAACGGGTTATAAAATATTCCATTTTTACTTACCCATCGGGGGCGGGGGGAGAGAGTCGTCAGCTTATAAACGAACTGGCCTGCGATCGAGTAGTATATGGTACTTTTGTTTTTAACTGTAATTTTTTTATAGTGAATACCAAGAAGAGTTTGAAAGATGAATTGAATCTATTTTGCGGGAGCGGATTATGGTTTGGATGGAGGCATGGGGACCATGATCCAGCAGCATGCACTATCAGAGGAGGACTTCCGAGGGCAAGAATTTAGGATCATTCAAATTTCTGAAAGGCAACAATGACCTTTTGAGTATAACTCAGCCTGATATATATTACAAATTCACAAGGTATTGTATCACCTGACTTCTGAGTGTTCTGATTTAAAAAAAAAATCTGACTCTTCTACAGTGGTTTTTTAATTTCTGAATTTCCCTGTGTCATAAGCATAAGTCCAATTCTGAACCTTAACGTCCAAAATGTGGGTGCTTGCATGAAACCTCCAAGCTTAATTACCAGCTTAGATCTGATAGCGCTGCCACCAGGCAGGAATCAATTGCCTGCCTCACTCGGTCTCCCAAACCTTCCCTGGGGGACCCCAAGACTCAGATGCCCTGAGTCTACAACAAAGGAAATAACCCCTCCCTTGTCTCCTCTTTATTTCCTCCCTGGCTCCCCTCCCTGGATGGCCCTGGACGATCACCCTATTTCAATTCTTGAAATGCAAAACAGAGAGATCCAGTTTCTTTCACCCTCAGTCAGAGTCCTGCAAAGGTAAGCTTTGCAACTCGGACACAAAGAGATTCCCCCTCCCAGTCTTTCCCTGAGAGAACCGTAACCCTGGCGCAGAGATTCCTATCCCCTGAGGCCTCAACTAGCAAAGAAATCCAACAGGTCTTAAAAAAAGCTTTATATAAAAGAAAGAAAAAGACAAAAAATATTCTCTATATCAAGATGACAATATACAGGGTCAATTGCTTAAAGAAAAATGAATAAACAGCCTATCCCAAAAGATATAGAATTTAAAACATTCCAGCAAACTACACACATGTAAATACGAAAACAATATAAAAACCTATTGTCTTCTACTTTTTTACTTACCTTGGAAACAGAAGATTAGAAAAGCCTGGAGATAGAGATCACTCTCTAGCCGAGAGAGCACAGAGCAGAGACAAAAGACCACACACCCCAAAAATCCCTCTCTGAGCTTTGTAAAAATCCGGTTTTCTGATTGGTCCTCTGGTCAGGTGTTTGGTTCCTTTGTTAACCCTTTACAGGTAAAAGAAACATTAACCCTTAGCTATCTGTTTATGACACCCTCATTTTCTACTTAATCTTTTAAAATATTTTAACAACATAAGAACAGCCATACTGGGTCAGACAAATGGTCCATCTAACCCAGTATCCTGGCTTCTGACAGTGGTTAATGCCAGATGCTTCAGAGGGAATGAACAGAACAGGGCAATTATTGCATGATCAATCCCATGTCATCGAGAGTTGGTGGGTAGTCAAAGTGGATTTCCCAGTTCAAGTGCATTATTACCTACTAATATATTGTATTCAGTAATGTTTTGTGCCTGATAAAATAAGAGCTTGAAGTGTCAAATTGTACAAAATTGTTGTCATTTAATGAATGATATTGAAGGAGGTGAAAGTGAAACTCAAGTGTGTAAATGAGATCATAAATATCAGTGTGCCCTTTGGATCTGCACAGTGTTTATTAGCTCTGTGTGAGAGTGCACGCATGCGTCCAGAATAGGGAGTAGAGAGGAGGAATATCAGTTTTCTGCTATTTAATTTTAAAATTAATATTGTCTTTAACACTAGATATGTTCCTATTCTGCCATCAGTTTGATTAAAATTTTATTTGCCTTAATTACTATTAAATTTATTGGTTTCTTCATTCAGAAAAATCCCAAATACTCAATAATGTAGTCACATGAGTACTTTTATCACCCAAATATAAAAATCATCATGTAGTTTTCCTTTAGCATTTGAAGTGTGTTCATCTTCTCATACACCTTTAAGAAAATGCACACAGTAGTGAAGCCTAATGACATTTTGTTGTACTTCTATTAAAGAGCAATTTTTTGTTTTTTTCCTTAGGAATCCTTTTTCATTGCCAAGCCTTTCTGATGAGACCTAATAGGTGAAAGCTTGTTATGCTTCATTGAGTGTTGAAAAAGAATTAGTGACTGCCAATTTGCATTTTGCTAAAAGGCCTAACATACAACTGATTTCCCCCCTCCCACCCATTGCTTTATAGTGTGTGTCATTAAAGGGACACTATCAAATCACACACACTTCTGCCTACATTTTTCCCTGTTACAAATTGTACCTAAAATTGCAGCAAATGAAAAAGGTTAGAGAAAACAAATTCATTTATAGTTTTATTTTGTGAACAGTTTTACCAGTCTTTTGTAAAAAGTCAGGTTTTCTCTTTTCCCATTGACAATTAGTCACTTTCCCCATTGGTTGTTTCAGTCAGTCGCAGAAAAACAGGGAAAGAAACATTTCAAAAATTGTATGTGTAAATACTTAGGATGATTTTAAGTGCCAAATGCTACTGACAGTAACCTAGTTTTTGTGTCTGCAGGTTTGCACATCTATATTTCTAGCTGAAGAGTTGTTTTTATTAATTTTTCAGTAGCCCAAGATGTTTTCCAAACATAGGAAGACAAGGTCCCTGCTCCACAGAGCTTTATTTGTAACAGTATACATGACACAGTAAGCGTGAGCTACAATATTAGATGGCGAAATAGGAAGACAAGCACATGAGAGTTACAGAAAAAAAGTCACATGGTTACTTAATAGTTAAACACAATCCCCAATAAATACAATCTTCCTAACACAATCTACCACTAATTCCTTCCAGTGCTCCTTACTTAGCCAATCTGTGCTCCCATACTATGCAGCTGCCTCCACATCGTTTAGCTTTCCTTTTCCAGTCCTCCATCTCACCATCTTCTTTTCCCATTCCACATGGCGTCCCTCGGCAAGTCCTGCTAACATTTTATACCTGCCCCTGACAATCACCCCTCTCACCATTACATCGCTGTTTGAAAATCTTGAGTGAAATCCTGGCCCTATTGAAGTCAATTGCCAAGTTCCCATTAACTTCAGTGAGGCCAGAATTTCAATCCCAGCCTACAAACATGGTCATGCCTTATTAAGGGTACATTTATATGTAGTTTTTAAAGAATGAATAACATTTGTTAATTCCATTTTAATAAATGCTTCAGTAGGTTGATTGTAACCATCTATAACATACGCTACTCATGCCTGTTAAGTGTTTATAACATCTGTTAGGCCTTGATTCTTGAAGGTTGTCTAACTTTAAGCATATCAGTGAGATTACGTACATGCTTAAAGTTAAGCTTGGGCCTAAAGTACCATCTTGAATTGGAACCTTCATCATTTTTAGCCCTTTATAAACTATTTATAAATATAATCTTGAATGCCAAAACTCTGAGTAACCTCAAATGTGTTACTCCTGTTGCTTTGAACTAGTGTTTAAGAACTGCAGGATTTGGTCTTCTGTGAATTGGGAGGCAGTTATCCTTTTGTCTTGTTTAGCTGAAAATCGCAAAATGTTAGAATCCTCTGACTCCCCTCTTTTCTATCCCCTGATCTGAAATCATTAATTCTCAGTTGTTTTTTTATTGTTGCAGGAATACTTGCTCTCTGGGGCTGATATCATTGAAACAAACACTTTCAGTAGCACCAGAGTTGCACAAGCTGACTATGACCTGGAGTATCTGGTAAGAATTTTAAGCCACTTACGTGTTAAGATATTAATCAAGATTTGTTGTCCTAGCAGCCAATATTAACCTAGTCTCCAGAGTCCATAAGGCTAATGTTTATTGCTAACTCTACACTGTCTCTGAGCACACAGGTGCGCTTGTTTGGGTCTCTGGTGCTCAGCAGAGAAATATCCCATTTACTTGTAACACATTTCCATTGTTACGGTAATATTAGGATGAAAATTATACTTGTCATAGGATAGTTGTCAATGAAGGCACAGTCAGTAATAATTTGTATTGGGCTTCATCGTTTGAGTATTCTGAGAAGAGTCTCATTCTGTGAACAATAACATTCTGCATCAGTGCTTCCAGTTTCACAAGGTGGTGCCAAAATGGAAATGTTTTGTCCCTTAACGTTGTATGTATGTTTAATTCTTTGGCACAGAGGTCTGTCCTGCTTGCAACAGTGTTTTGCTGCAGTGCTTAGAACTTTCAGCTCGGGTTTGTGTTGCCTGTCGATGTGGGTCACATCATTTTAAAATTAATCTCAGCAGATGGCCCGACAATACCTGGAAACATGCCATCTAAATCAGAACTGATGTTCCCAATAAGCTAAATTTACCTTCATAAGGCCCCTTCCTTCAAGGTGACAGCTCCCACTAACTCCAGCGGGAATTGAGGGTGCTCAGTAACTTACAGAACTGGCCATTAGTCTCTTTGCCATTGTTTAATTTTATAATAGCAGTTTTAGGCACAGACGTAGTAGAATGGTATCCATCATATCAGGGGTTGGCGACCTATGGCATGCGTGCCAAAGACGGCACGCGAGCCAATTTTTAATGGCACACTGGAGCCTGCCAGGATGCCAGCAAGCCACTAAAAATCCTGCCCAGCCCGGCGCACTCTCCTCTGCCCTCCCCTTCTCCCGCGGGGGCAGGGAGCAGAAGCATAGCCGTGCGCAAGGATGGGCAAATGGGCCCACTCTCCCGGCATGGCAAGCTGTGGGTCCGCGCTCCCGGGCCAGAGCACGGGGCCGAGCACAGCAAGCTGCCAGCCCCTCCCCCACCTTCTCCCCTCCCCTGGAGCTCTGCCGCCACGTGCAGCGCTCTGGGGGTCGGGGCTGCGCGCTCCCGAGAGCAGTGTTTCAAGGCAGACATGCTCCCGCTCAACCAGAGGGGCGGGGCTTTGTGCTCCCACGGAACAGCGTATCTAGCTCTGTGTGAAGCCTCATGGTAAGGGGCCCAGGGCTGGGGGGGTTGGATAAGAGGGGTGGGGACAGTTAGGGGACAGGGAGCAGGGTGGGTTGAATGGGGGGATGGGTTAGAGGTAGGGGGGGTTGGATGGGGCATAGGAGTCCCGGGGTTTGTGAGGGGGCAGGGGGTGAATAGGGGTCAGTGCAGTCAGGGGACCGGGAGCAAGGAGGGTCCGGGGGGGGGGATTTAGGAGTGGGGGGTCTCTGAAGGTGGTGGTCGGGGACAAGGAGTAGGGGGGTTGTATGAGTTGGGAGTTCTGGGGTCTGTCAGGAGGCAGGGGTGTGAGAGGGTTGGGGCAGGCAGGGATTGTGGGGGTTGGATGGGTCGGGAATTCTGGGGTCTTGTCAGGGGGCAGGGATTGGTTGGATAGGCATGGGAGTCGCGGGGGTCTGGCTGGGACAGGGCTGTGGATAAGGTCGGGGGCAGTCGGGACAGTAGGAGGTAGATCCAGTCGGACAAGGAACATGGAGGCTTAGATAAGGGTGGGCCCAGAGAGGGGGTAGTCAGGGGACAAAGAGCAGCGGGTTGAGAGTTATTAGGGGGGCAGTCACTCAGCACTCTCCTGAGCCCTGATCCCCCCACATACACACACGCCCTCTGCCCTGAGCCTGCACCCCCAGGCTCCTGCCCTGAGCCCTGTACCTTCTCATACATACCAGCCCTCTGCTTGACCCTTCATCCCCCCACCCGCAACCCTAGGCCTGACTCTGGTTCCCCACCCATAACCAGCGCCCCTCTGCCCTGACACCTACACCCCCTCACATACCCAGCCCTGACTCCAGCCCTCTGCCCGCTGCTGCGTCTGGGGTTCTGGCTGACGGACCTTCCCAGCCGCGGGTCCGGCTGCAGGCCCACTCAGCCCGCTTGCCAGCCTAGTGTGAACAGAACCCAGACAGCGGGGGGCTGAGCGGGCCGGCAGCGTAAGATCAACATTTTAATTTTATTTTAAATGAAGCTTCCTAAACATTTTGAAAACCCTGTTTATTTTACAACACTAGTTTAGTTATGTAATATATAGACTTATAGAGAGAGACCTTCTAAAAAATATTAAAATGTATTACCAGCACGCGAAACCTTAAATGAGAGTGAATAAATGAAGACTCGACACACCGCTTCTGAAAGGTTGCTGACCCCTGCATCATATAATCCCATCACTACAGTTTAGTTTCTCAGCTTCATGGAACAAAGCAATTCTTCATGCTGGGGGTACCCCAGAGTGTTTTTTTTATGTTTTGCTGTAATGCTTTCATGTGTTTGTCTGGCCTATAGAGCACTTAGAATGCACTGCACGCTGCTATAGAAGAGGGTGTCTCTTGTAAGTTTCTTTGCTAGTTTTCTTCATAGAAGAGACATAGGCGTGGTCTACACGAGGGGCGGGGGGGATCGATCTAAATTATGCAAGTTCAGCTACGTGAAAAATGTAGCTGAAGTCGACTTACTTAGACGTACTCACCGCGGTGTTTTCATTAGTGTCAGTTGACTGCTTCTGCTCCCCTGTCGACTCTGCCTACGCTTCTGGTGGAAGTGGAGTACAGGAGTTGAAGGGAGAGCGCTTGGGGCTTGATTTATCAAGTCTAGACTAGATGCGATAAATCGACCCCTGCTGGACTGATCGCTGCCTGCCGATCCTGGGGGTAGTATAGACCTACCTCTAATGTACAGAATAAGCCTTGTCTGTTAGCACACAGTAATTTGGCTGTCCTTGTTCCAGGTTTATCAGTTAAACAAAGTCTCAGCACAAGTGGCCAGAAAAGCAGCTGATGATGTGACTGCTCAGACAGGTGAATGTTGTTGGTTTGTTTTTTTCCTCCTTGTATTCAAACATTCCCTTCTATATGTTCTGTTGTCTCGTTACAAGCTTTGAAATATTGTGACTTGGGTTGGTGCAGTTGGTTGCATCTGGAAGCAGTGATGCTACAAGTTGTCTTCCAAGAGAAGCCTAATGCATGAGTGACTTATAAGCTATTCAGATATGCAAAATGTTACTCTGGTTCGTTCACAAGATGCTGAGTGATTCTTGGGAGTCTCCAACTTCCACTGAAATCCACCTGTCTGATTTCACCCAGCATCTGCCAGGAAGTGCTCAGTAGCTCACAGCATCAGCTCTAAATGGGCAGTCATTCCTGAAAATGACCTCTTCATCTACATCTCTGTTTAGCAGAGACCTACCTGTCTAACAAGAACACTTGATAAAGGGATAATGTAATTTAGAAGTTTTCGAGTTTTCTCTCTCATTCTAACACCAAGTTGCATTTTCTGTTTATAAACTTGTCATTAGATTGTCCAGACAATAGCTCCCTGATTTAGTTCTTAAATGTAAGAATTAAGGAACGTGCCTTTTTTTTTTTTCTTAGTGGTTCTCTGTTCTTCATAACTAAATGTAGTGATAAGAATATCTGTTATATTGCACTGGAATTTCTCTTTATGGCCCTGTGCTGTGCATTTAAAAGTGAGCAGGCAACCGAGTACTTAAAAGAAAGCTTGGACTGAATTGATGGCTTGCAGTGGTATTGTTTCTAAATAGCACTGACTCTTATGGGATAGAATCAAAACTGCTCAACTATCCAAAGCTAATTTAGATTCTCCTCTACCCTAAGTGGTAGGGACTTGTGCTTTTGGAACAGGAGGCTCTGAGTTAAATCTACATTGTTGCCATAATGTCTTAAGAGATTGTTACAATAGTATTGGTGGCTAGAGTTGATGCGTGACATTTCTTCCCTTGTCTAGCGAGTAGGCGATTTGTAGCTGGTGCTATGGGTCCTACAAACAAGACGCTCTCTGTGTCTCCCTCAGTGGAAAGATCAGACTATAGGAACATCAGTAAGTATTTGTAATTTAATTCTATTCTACCTTTCATGATACGTTACAGGAAGATATGAGACAAACCACTTAAACTAATTCTTATTTACAGCTTTTGATGAGCTGGTTGAAGCATACCAAGAACAAGCTAGAGGACTCTTAGATGGAGGGGTTGATATCTTGTTAGTAGAAACCATATTTGATACAGCCAATGCCAAGGTGAGACTTTTGGGAAAAGTTGGAAGTGGTTTGAACCTTTTATTAAATGCCTGAATAACAAATTCTTGTGTGGGGACTAAGGGAGAAATTTTCCCTGTATATTACTGACCCATCTTATGTTGAAATTCTGTGGAAACTATTGTGGACTAAACGGACTCATATGTAGGGGTTATGCATTTTAAAATATGTGCAACTGTATAAAACACATTACATTCACACTCTGGATGTATATAGTAGATGTTTGTAACACAGACTTTAAAAGCTTGGTTATCCTACATACTGTAGATGTGAGTGATGAATAAAAGTGTACAAATCTTAGCAAGTGCATTGATGTGATTTTTGGGTCTAAAAGAGCCTCGGGCTGCCTAGCTGCTAATACCACCATAATATGTTTGAAAACCTAGAGGTTTCTGGGGGTTAAGGAATGCCCTTGAATGTAGTACGTTCTTCCAGAATCTCCAGCAATATTGTATGGTAGGTTCTGTGTAAAAGGCTATTCAAGCTTCATTAACTTGTTGTAATCTTTATTATTAAACAGGCAGCTCTCTTTGCGCTCAAGAAACTGTTTGAGGAAGAGTATGATCCCAGACCAATATTTGTAAGCACAAAACATTTTACTAACTTTAACTAAAATGATCTAATGTTTGTACGTGTGGTTCCCTAACAAGACTGAGGTGGCAGCTCAGCTGGTGATGGCATGGGTGCATTTTTAAAAAAACAAAACACACACAGTATAACATGCAAAAAGTCAGTATGTTTTCTAGAATTGCCTTTTTTGTCTTGAGATCTTTAGAACAGTGGGAAAACATTACTCTCCGTATCTTATAAGAGAATTTGAGGTTAAAGCATTATTATTTGTAAAGCTTCATACTTTCTCATGGCCCTTCACAGATGAGTTTTTTTAAAAGAAAGTCAGGTACCTTCCCCAGAAAGCTTACAATCTAAGGTCCCTAATTCAGCTGTGTGTTGTGACTTAAGGGAGATTCCGTGTGGGCCCAAGGATCTGCTTGTGCATTGCACAGTGCAGGATTGGGCTTAAATAATAACACATGTGGAAGTTATTGATCGTGAGGGAAGGAGGAGGGCTGTGATCATAGTTAGACTCCTTAGCTGTTAACATCAGCCAACAAATTGTACATCCCAAGGGATATTTATTTAATGAAAATAAAGGTTAGCACAGTGACCCTCTGAAGCTCTTTGGTCAGAAGTTTATCTTTCTACTTGCTAGACCATTTGGAGCGGTTGAACCAAAGCAGGAAATCAAAAAAAAATTTTCTGTTCAAAGTGATGAAAGGCAACCCAGCACTCTTCATCTTGTTTTGGCTTTTGAGAGGGCAGTATTAATAACACATTCTTCTCTCCCATCCTCGCCCCCTCCCCTCCCCGTCCCCTTGTTATCCTAGGTTTCTGGAACCATTGTAGATAAGAGTGGACGCACTCTCTCTGGCCAGACAGGAGAGGCATTTGTCATTAGTGTATCTCACAGTGAGCCACTTTGGTAAGAGAATGTGCTTTCTTGAGTCCATTATTCTAAGACCAGAAGGTAGTGGTAAGTTTTTTGTAAAACTTACTGTCAGCAGTAGATTCTTAACCATGCTGTCTGCAACCATATTTAACCATGTATGTCGCTAGCATATTGTAATGTGGTTTCCCTGTCAGGTGTGACCAGGAATTATTTTCCTGAGAACCATGGTGTAGCATACCCCTCTTTTATGAGTCCTTATTACTGTTATGCAGCTTAATAAAGTTCCTGTCCATGCTGGTAAGGTAAATGGTGCTAGAACCCTACAATTAACAACTGGCCCTGAGCACAGTAATATTCAAATGCTAGTGGTGTGGTTCTGAACCAGTGTTGCCAGGACCTATGTGAGTCCCATGATATCAGTCTTCAGAAGCAGGCAGGAAGTGAAATAACTACTTTCTCGTATAGAGCGATGGAGCTGCTTTTCCATTCTCTCTCTGAAGAGAGTCACTTCTCTACCTTCCTTGCCCCATAGGATGTGTGAACTGAGGCTTGAGCCACACTGGACTGTGAACCATATTGGAAAATGGAGTTTGTCTAATATAGACAAGGCCAAACTGTTTTAAAACAAATTTCAGAAGCTGTGCTTGGATTCGAAGCCTAGTCTTTCAAATTTACTTTGCAAACAGTTAATGTCTGGGGTAGGCTGGGCTTAGATAGATTTGGTGGAGGAAACAAATAATAGTTACAAAAAAGAGCCGGGAAACAAGAAAAGAGATTCCAGTATCAGATCATAGGGCTAAGTCATGAGATGTCATTGCAGCATCCTTTTCCCTGATTTTTTACAAAATTTCAAACATTCACAAAAATTTTCTCAAAAAGGTGTATTTGTTCTGAAAAATACTTGACACTTCTAGGTAATTATTTAGTAAAAATATATTCTTTTCCATGCAAACATAAATGCTAGACTTTTTTTTAAAATGAAAGCTAATGTTCTGTAAAATTTGGCAGCTGCGTAAGACAGAGCCCTGCATGTAACCATGCTTTCCCCTCTTCCCACCCCCATCCTTGTGCTTTTCTATATCCTTTTCTCTGTTTCTCTAGTTACATACTTTTTTTGTGTAAATCTTTATTTGCCTCTAGTTAGCAAAATTTTTCTGCAATTTGAAATATTTTCATTTGCTATTAGACATGTACTCAGTATATGTTGTGACAAACCATTCTTTGTTTTTACAACACAATCCCAGTTAAGAACAGTAGTCTGTCATCCCCTGATGCAGAAATGTGAAACTGCACTAACATACAATGAACCCAGCTTTTCTGACATGTTCCCCCTCCCCCCTTCCCTTGAGGATCCACTTTCCCAGACCAGACTGTGCTGCAAAAGTAACATATGGAGTCGCTTGGAAGAGGGTGCTACTTGATTCGCTCACTGTCACAGCCTAGAGATCTATGCTTGGCCCAGATCTCAGCCTTAGACAAGGTGCTCATGACTCTAGTGTCTCTAGGGAGGATAGAAGGAGCACTGGAGCAGAAACTAAGACTGTATTAAACAACATTTAATACAGTACTCTGGGCCTGATTCCGATTTACACTAATGCCACTTTACGCTGTCATGGCAAACAAAGCATTAAAATGAGAGTGAGTTGTATTTAACCCCACTTTAAGGTCCCTTTACGCTACTAAAGTGGTGCAAATGAGTCTGGCTATCTGTGTCTAGTTGTGCTCCCTGTAGGGAGCACATTATACCCATTCTTGGACGTCTGCACATGCTTTCAGTTTCTTCCTGAGTGCGATTTGGAGTAACGAGTTTGAAGTGTAAATCACTGTTTTGGTTTGGGTCCTGGTTAAGGATCTTACACACACTCTCGCTCTGTGTGCTATCAGCATAGCTGATAGGTGGCAGGACATTCTCTGTGAGCAGCTCTCAGATGTGGGGTTAGCTTCCTCCCTTGGTCTGACAGAGCCCTGTTGTGTATGTGTATTGTGGTCACATTCAGGGAAGCAAGGCTCTCATGAACCAACTGCTTTGCACACAGAGAGTTCCTGCCCCAAAGAGCTTTACAGCCATAGCCTATGACAAGAGACAACAGGTGGCTATAACAAACAAACTGGGGAAGAGAAGGGATGGCCACGATAATGGTGCACTGTAACTGCTGCTTATTATACTCACCACAATAATTTCACCAACTTCTGGCCTAAGTTTGTTGGCTTTGAGGCATGATGAAAGGGTCATTTAATTTCTCAGACTTTTGCCTGAGGTGGGGGAGTGGGCTGAGCTGATTGGAGGATGATATTTGTCAGGAAGTACAACGTTTTGCCTTTAAATTGAGTAAGCATGCTACAGGTATCTGATAGGCGTACTTTCAAATTAAAAAAATTACATGGTGCCAGCCTCATGTCAGCTGCTGCTGTGAGAGTAAATCCCTCAGAAGGTCTGGAGAAATGGTTTTGATACACGATACGTGGTATGTCCAGTGAGAGTGTCAAAATATTTTCATTCATTGATTGCACTAGTTGCCTTTAAAATATCTTGCCATTGAGGTGAGGCAAAGAGAGAATGACAGATGAGCCTGTGTTGAGAGACAGATGGAGCTGAGATAAGGCAGAGGGAAATGCAGCTGGCTATGATGAAGAGACAACCTGGTGGGGGAAAAAAAAAGTGAGCTGCCAGTGTATAAATCAAACATGACATAAAAGTGTGGAGTCAATTGCATTTATCTACATTTGGCATGGATGGCCTTATTAACTATCCTTATCTTTACGTCACTTCAGCAATCCTGACTGTTGAACCCTTCCTTATATCATGATAATAAATGGTCTTTTCATCTTTGTAATGACACATTTCCTGTGCTACAGTGCATGATGTGTGTCTGGGGGCCCATATAAGTGACTTATCTGTGTATAACCTCTACATGCTTAAACACAAAAATCAGTGCGGGAGGTTGTAAAATGATTCCCTTGAAACCTATGGTATATTTAAATAGAATGCTCCAAGCCAAACAGAGTTCAGAAATACTATAAAGTTACACACTCAGCTCTTACACCACAACCTGTTAGAGTAAGGGGAGTTGCATATTGTTCAAGTATGGAAAAATAATTGTACAGTATGCAGATCCCCACTCTCTGGCTGTTAGAAGCCAGCTGGAGCTCAGAGATTTGTATACTGCCTGTACAGTTACTGCTTAGTAATTGCACAGCCATCATGTAAATTCTTTTGCTCTGATTCGCAGTTACCTGCATAATTGCCACCCAGGTACACGTAAGAAACATACAGTAGTTGATTTGACATTTTTCCTACTCACCCCAGTCCAGAACTGAGCTGTCCCTGAACTCTGGGAAGTTCCGTGGGAGTGTGCACACTGTACCATCCCTACAGCTCTCTCTGTGGCGGACTACTTCAACTGGCTGTTGGGGTTGCTGGGACAAAACCATGGCTCTGTCTCCTTCCCATCCCTTTGGGGTAGCTTGTGTCCCTCTTGAGGCACTAGGAGTTACTGCTGATATGCCTTTTACCTTTATCCCTCAGAAGCAATGTAAGAGCCAGTCAGTTTAGCACTCTGACTTTTTCAATGACGGGGGGTGACTTGTAGTCCATTAGAAGCATGGCTTGGTGTGAACGGGAGATCAGGGAACAAAGTATGTTAAAGGTCTAATTCTATATGTCTGGAGCATGCAAAATTCCCTTTGACATCAGTGTTGGAATGTTAGCTTTATTTGGATTCAGGAGAGGGCCCTAAGGGTGGCACTTGCCTATCTGATGTTGAAAGAAAATGTGTTTGTGCCTAATAGGCTGGTGAAATTGTTCAAGAAGCTTATGCATGTGAAAGACCTCTGCTGTAATGTCATCTAATGGAGCACTCTAGGATGATAATGCCATTGCGGGGAAACTAAATTAATTCTTTGCATCTGTCTTCACGGCTGAGGATGTGATGGAGATTCCCAAACCTGAGCCATTCTTTTTAGGTGACAAATCTGAGGAACTGTCCCAGATTGACGTGTCATTAGAGGAGGTTTTAGAACAAATAGATAAATTAAACAGTAATAAGTCACCAGGGCCAGATGGTATTCCAGAGTTCTGAAGGAACTCAAATGTGATATTGCAGAACTACTAACTGTGGTTTGTAACTTAACATTTAAATCAGCTTCTGTACCAAATGACTGGAGGATAGCTAATGTGACAATTTTTTAAAAAGGCTTCAGAGGTGATTCCTGGCAATTACAGGCAAGTAAACCTGACTTCAATACCAGGCAAACTGGATGAAACTGTTGTAAAGAACAGAATTGTCAGACACATAAATGAGCATAATTTATTGGGGAAGAGTCAACATGTTTTTTGTAAAGGGAAATCATGCCTCACCAATCTACTAGAATTCTTGGGGAGGGGGTCAACAAGCATGTGAACAAGGGTGATCCAGTGGATATAGTGTACAGATGCTCCCCAATTTACGCATCGTTCCGTTCTGTAATGCCTTGCATAACTCGAATTTTGCATAAGTCAGAAATGTATACCCAACAATTACGTGCCCCACCCAACACAAACATTTCTAGCTTACAGAATATTTTCCGTAAATGCGGATTTGCATAAGTCGGATTTGCGTAACCTGGGGGGTGTCTGTACTTAGATATTCAGAAAGCCTTTGACAAGGTCCCTCACCAAAGGCTCTTAAGCAAAGTAAGCTGTCATAGGATAAGAAGGAAGGTTCTCGCATGGATTGGTAACTGGTTGAAAGATAGGAAACAAAGGGTAGGAATAAATGGTCAGTTTTCAGAATGGAGAGAGGTAAATAGTGGTGTCCCCCAGGGGTCTGTACTGGAACCAGTACTACTCAGCCTGTTCATAGATGATCTGGAAAAAGGCTTAAACAGTGAGGTGGCAAAATTTGCAGATGATACAAAACTACTCAAGTTAATTAAGTCCAAAGCAGATTGCGACGAGCTACAAAGGGATCTCACAAAATTGGGTGACTGGGCAATAAAATGGCAGATGGAAATCAATGTTGTTAAATGCAAAGTAATGATGGAAAATATCATCCCAACTATACATACAAAATGATGGGATCTAAATTAGCTGTTACCACTTGAGATAGATCTTGGAGTCATTGTGAATAGTTCTCTGAAAACACCCACTCAATGTGCAGTGCTGTCAAAAAAGCAAACAGAATTTTGGGAATCATTAAGAAAGGGATAGATAATAAGACAGAAAATATCATGTTGAATCTATATACATCCATGGTACACCCACATCTTGAGTACTGCATGCCGATGTGGTCCCTCCATCTCAAAAAAGATATATTGGAATTGGAAAAGGTTCAGTAAAGGGCAACGAAAATAATTAGAGGTATGGAACAGCTTCCGTATAAGGAGAGATTAAAAAGATTGGGACTTTTCAGCTTGGAAAAGAGATGACTAAGGGGGGATATGATAGAGATCTATAAAATCATGACTGGTGTGGAGAAAGTGAATATGGAAGTGTTACTTACCGCTTCTCATAACACAAGAAACTAGGGGTCACCAAATGAAATTGATAGGCAGCAGGTTTAAACCTAACAAAAGAAAATATTTCTTCACACATTGCACAGTCAACCTGTGGAAGTCTTTGCCAGAGGATGTTGTGAAGCCCAAGACTCTAAAAGAGTTAAAAAAAGAACTAGATAAATTCATGGAGGATAGGTACATCAATGGCTATTAGCCAGGATGGGCAGAAATGGTGTCCCTAGCTTCCATTGGCCAGAAGCTGGGAATGGTGACAGACGATAGATCACTTGTTTGCCTGTTCTGTTCATTCCTTCTGGGGCACCTGGCATTGGCCACTGTCAGAAGACAGGATACTGGATTGGACGGATCTTTGGTCTGACCCAGTATGGACATTCTTATGTTCTTACGTCTAAAGGTATGGCTACGCTGGCACTTTACAGCGCTGCAACTTTTGCACTCAGGGGTGTGAAAAAACACCCCCTGTGTACTGCAAGATACAATGCTGTAAAGCCTCAGTGTAATCAGTGCCGCAGTGCTGGGAGTGCGGCTCCCAGCGCTGCAAGCTACACCCATAGAGGATGTGGTTTACGTGCAGTGCTGGGAGAGCTCTCTCCCAGCGCTGGCGCTCCTACCACACTCACACTTCAAAGCGCTGCCGCGGCAGCGCTCCAAAATTTCAAGTGTAGCCCAGCCTAAATCAGTGAGACATAGGATGTATTCGGTGAGTAAATTCAATTGTACAAGCTTAATACTGTCAGTAGACAGCCTTAACTGATGCACTCAGTTTCTTCCAAAGTTTAAGTGTTTTAGCAAAGAAAAATGTATCTTAGCTGGGCAGATTGAGGCGGTTCTTTGATCTTTCTGTTATCTCCATTTTTTCCTGTAGTAGAAGGCAGTGCCTCTTTCTCATTTAATCTGAGCATTTTGGATCTGCTTGTACTTTCACACCTACAGTGTAGAAAGCAGTAGGTACAAGTGTTGCCAAGATATCTGGTCAGTTTCCAGCTGCCCTTATATTCCAAAGCTTGCTTCACCATTCCCTGTGTTGCAGCAGGCTGGTACCTCAGTATGGTAGAGAAACAGCAGATTTTTTGGTAGTAACAGTATTATATAAGAGCACAATTAAGATGTTCCCATGGGATGTTGCAAACATAATGAAGCTTTTACATACTTCCGTGAGGAAAGTGGGCAGTACTTAATTGGAGCAGGTTGCTAGATGGCATGAGGAAAGTAATATATTGTGAGTTCTGCAGGGGTTGCTCCAGCCTCTTCCCAGTGGGGGAGCTGACATGGGCTAGACTGAAGGGAGGGGAATGGAGAGGCTGCACAATGCATCTTGTGGGCACACATTGTTATTTTTTTAACAATATGCACTTAAACGTGTGTTTTATCTGTTATCCTCAAAAGAAGAATAAAAATGTATACAGACTGGTTTTAAACTTCATATTTGTCAGCTCACTGGTGCAACATTTATTCAGAAAAAATCAACAGGAAAAAACCTAAGCCAATAAATAAATTTAATAATAACAATAAACAACTACAAACTTCTGGTGGGAAATTATTTAAGTAATTCCAATAGCTAATGACTTTAAATGTGAGAGTGCACTGTCTGAAATAAATAGGGTGAAATTCATTAAGGACAAATGCAAAGTAGGAGGAACAATCAGTTGCATACACATAAAATGGGAAATGACTGCCTAGGAAGGAGTATTGGGGAAAGGGATCTGGGGGTCATAGTGGACCATAAGCTAAATATGAGTCAACACTGTGATGCTGTTGCAAAAAAAGTGAACATCATTCCGGGATGTATTAGCCAGAGTCTTGTAAGTAAGACATGAGAATTAATTATCCTGCTCTATTCCATGCTATTTAGGCCTCAACTGGAGTACTGTGTCCAGTTCTGGGTACCACATTTCAGGAAAGATGTGGACAAATTGGAGAAAGTCCAGAGAAGAGCAACAAAAATGATTGAAGGTCTAGAAAACATGACCTATGAGGGAAGATTGAAAAAAATTGTGTTTGTTTAGTCTAGAAAAGAGAAGACAGAGAGAGAACATAACAGTTCTCAAGTACATAAAAGGTTATTGCAAGGAGGGGGTGAAAAATGGTTGTTCTTAACCTCTGAGGATCGGACAAGAAGCAATGGGCTTAAATTCCAGCAAGGGAGGTTTAGGTTGGACATTAGGAAAAACTTCCTAACTGTCAGGATAGTTAAGCACTAGAATAAATTGCCTAGGGAGGTTGTAGAATCTCCTTCATTAGAAATTTTTAAGAGCAGTTTAGACAAACATCTGTCAGGAATGGTCTAGATAATACTTGTCCTGCCATGAGTACTGGTGATTGGACTAGATGATCTTTTGAGGTTCCCTTCCAGTTCTATGATTCTGTGATTATATTTTAAATTTAGCCATTTGCACACGGTAAAGTAGACTATTTGGAAGATTTGGAGACTCAGAGCCATAATATAACAACTCATGCTGCGGTCAATCTGGAGCAGGAGACCTCAGTGCTAGAGAGGGTTAATTGAGCACAGGTATTGTAGGAGGCATCACCCAAAACCTTTGGGTTCTGTCCTCTGGCCTTAGCAGCAGCTGGAGGAAGCAGTGGGCAGGAATGGGGATGAATGTTGATTCTATGCACCTCGTGAGCCCCTACCAGTTTGTAAACCTTAGTGTTGTCAGCCTGGGCCAGAGCATGTGCAGCTGCTGCAGGCACGTGGCAGGGAGCCACACTCTGGAGATGTGAACCAGGCAGGAAGGAAGTAGGAGAGCCATTTCAGATTTTGGTAGTGGAGGGCAAGTTAAACTGATTTCAGGGGCTACTTAGGCACCTGTAAACTAGTTTTTTAGCAGATAATAACTAAGAAATTAGCTGTCAGGAGCACTGTGTCTAATTCCTGTATGAAGAAATTACACACACACAACAGTTTTGGAGCCTTAACATAGGTATCAGAAACACAGTTGATACTTTGTACACTGTCTTAACATAGAGATAAATAAAATCTGCTTCCTTTCTTCACCAGACATACTCTGTTACTAGTGGGAGAGTACCATTGTTACCAGTGTTTCTTTGTTGTTTTTGTTTTTGCTTTAAACCAGGAATAAATGCAATTTTTATTTTTTCAGTATTGGCTTAAACTGTGCATTAGGGGCAGTGGAAATGAGGCCTTTCATTGAAACAATTGGGAAGTGTACGACGGCCTACATCATCTGTTATCCCAATGCAGGTGTGTTTTATGTGTGTGTACACAAAGGAAATTAGTCTAGCCTTTCCATACCACTAGAAGTAATACACCAGGTACCTAATTTACAGGTCAATCACAGTGTACACAATGTAGTAGCTCATCATCTTCAGTCCATTTTTTTGTTCATATTTCAGCACCCAAAGAGGCTATTCTTGTCCTAGAAGCTTGTATAGTGTGAATTATTTGATCATTCTCATAAAAAGGTGGATCTAGAAGGTTGACTGAGCAGCTATACCTATCAACTTCAGTCAGAGCAGTTTCAGGTGCATGGTGGATAATTTAAATCTTTTTGGGGCTCACTCTTGCAACCTTTGCTCTTCTGAGTAGTCCCAATGAAGTCATTCAAGCTACTTGTTTTAATAGGGTCCACTTATGTGAATACAGTGTGAAGGATCAAGCACTTTTATTGCCCCAAGACAGCTTTGAGAAAACATTTTCTGTGAAAGAGAGAGAAGTAGGGATGCACGGGGAAATAAAGCTCCGTTACCCAAAACTCCTTTGGGAGCATGTATGTAAACTGGTTTTATTTTCTAGCAGCTCATGTATCTGATATTCTAGCAGTTTGCTCCCAAACTCTTTTCTATATTCTTTTAATATCCAAAATTTTATTTCTTCCTTAGAGACAGGATTTGAAGCTTGAAAAAAAAAATAATTACTCTGAAAAGCTGATAGTTTAAGACCAGGCCAGACTACTACCTGCAACTTCGTAATTAAGAAAAGACTAATAATTTTTTTATTTATTTATTTTTAGAAGTGTAGCAGCTACTCAGTTGAAAGGAAACGAAACGACAGAACTTTAACAGCACTCAGTAGCTATAGCAGCATAACTGTTAGGTTAAAGGAAATAATTTCTTTAAAAACAAATCCCAACACTTTTTTCCTACCTTACTACATTCCCCTTTCCAACTCTTCAGGAAATAAATGTCATTACTACTATAAGTTAGAAACACATTTAGAATTTAAAATTTAAAAAAAAATTAGTTGTCATGAGGCATCCCAAACACTTTCAGGAGCAACTAATAACAACACACTGAATGATGATCAGAAGTGCAATGAGACATTTCAGTTCTACATGTGCAGCTGCTTTAAATGTCTCCTCTTTGTGGGGTTTAAACGCATTGTAATACTCTGAAAATATTTCTCAAGGTCTCCCCAATGCTTTTGGAGGTTATGACGAAACCCCTGAAGTGACTGCCAAGCATATAAAGGTAGGGAATATTTCTCATGAATGGGTTTTACCTGTCACAGTAATAGTAACATGGTTGTCTCTGCATTTACTTTATGCAATCTTACTGTAGCACTTTAATTGGTTCTCAAACAAATATCACTTGGGTATTTAACTGGGGTCTG
The DNA here is from genome assembly GCF_003597395.2 of Chelonoidis abingdonii. Classification (NCBI taxonomy): domain Eukaryota; kingdom Metazoa; phylum Chordata; order Testudines; family Testudinidae; genus Chelonoidis; species Chelonoidis abingdonii. Next base: position 141,012,375 of record NC_133771.1, read on the forward strand.
TTTTGTATGTTACAAACACCACTTTTCCCCAGCAGTTTATAACCAGTGTGTTGAATGGTGGCACTTGGTGACTCAGATCAGGAGAAACTTCTATTTAATGAATTTTGAAACCCTAAGTCATTCTGGCTTTTTTTCCACCCATTAAGTTGCAGGAAGGTTGCTTAGCTTGTGAGATCCGTTGATCAGGTGATACAGGTCACAAGCACTTGCAGTCTTTTTCACTCTCTCTCTTACTCTCTCTTTGGAAATAATTCATTACATAAGAGGGCAAGCTAACTGTGAACATAAATCTGAGTGGGTTTTTTGAGTTCCTGTGCAGGAAACCTGCAGTGAGAAAGAAGCTCACTTAGGTAACTCTAGCCTAAGTTGATGGTTTCCAGCCTTTTCCATCCTGGGATCCCCTCCCATCTAGCAAAGACCCTCTTATAGAGCAATAAAGGAAGGGCAGGGTGGTTACAACCCCCTGACAACTGATCCTGACCCCCAGGTTGAGAAACCCTGGCCTGAGTTGGCAGACAATGCAAATTACAACAGTTGGAAATTTGGTTTCCAAGAGGATTTTCCCGCTGGTGGAGGAGGAAGCTAGCTACTGCCTGTTAACTGTCAAGTAATCAAAATAAAACTGAATTACGTTTTGTGAATTATCTTGTAATATACAAGTGCTTCAAAACAATTTGTAAAATAGGGAGTTAAGTACCATACAGGAAACTGAGCAGCCTTTATGCGTTTGGCACTATCTTGCACAGTCATAGCATTTATAACCACTTTTGGGAGAGGAAGAGCGGTCTGTGACACAGGTTTTTCCATTGCTCGCTCTGCAAAGTGCTATTTGACCTTTGCTGTCCACCTGAGACTAGCAGAGGGATCTGGGCTTTAAAGTGTCAGCAGGAGGGCAATATCTGAAGCAGTGTGGAGCTTTGGCCTTGTGTGTTTATTTTCAAATGTAGACATGTAAATCAACACTTAGTTTTAGACATTCACATCTGCAAATTTGGTCCACAGCTTTTAGGCCAGAGACAAGAGGGTTGCCATACTAGCATCTGGGAGTGAATGGAGTGGAAGGAATAATAAATGTTACAGGGAAGTAATAGTATTGAAACCAGAGGGGTAAAATTCAATGGGCTTCTTTGAGTTGGGTTTAATTCAGTAACATTGCTTCATTTTGTTTTTCTTTGGGGAGCTTTAGCTTGCTTGATATTTGGTGAATATAGATTTTCTTACCTTCTTTTCTGTGAATTGCCTGTTATTGGTTGCAGTTATCAACTTGAAACTAAATAGTCTTTTCCCTGCACACAGAGCTTTGCTTTGGATGGTTTGGTCAACATAGTTGGAGGTTGCTGTGGAACCACTCCAGCCCATATCAGGTAACTTCACAGGTAATGTTAGTCTGTTCAAATGCACAGGAAAGGAAGATATCCCTGTTCCTCCAAACTGGAGTTCCATGATTTGTATTAAGACCTCTTCACAAAAAGAATAAGACAATGCACTTGAGATCAAGGTGGGGCAGAAAGTGCTGTGCTCCTGCATTAGTGGCCTGTTGTTGCGGGGACTGGAGGGTAAAAACAAGTGCAATACACCTGATCCCCATCTTGACTAAAACTGTTCCAGAATAAAACCCTGTCTTCTCCTTTCCCCTCCTCTGCTGTGCTGCTCCTCTAGCTTTTGTGTGGTAATACTGAAAAGCTGCTGTGAAGGGAAAAGGAAAAACGATGCAAAGCCATGGCAAGGATCTGGGAAGGTTAAAATGACAGCCCTGTCTGGTTGGGAGAAATGTTTCGGTACAGCCCCACTAGAAATTATAATTTGGAAGACTTCCTTCCTCCCTTTATTCCTTCAGCATTCACAAGAGGCAGACCCCTTCTTCCATGGGGATAGGGAAAAGCTATCCCTTCTGAGCCATTGTTGCTCTGATGTCCCGTGTGAGTGCAGGAGGCATGGCACGTTGCCCTCAGTTGATTGCGAAGCCAAGAGAGGGAAGATGGACATGCTGTCATAATAGTTGTGTTCATTCTGGGTTGCCTCAGGGCCATTAGGAGAAGCATCCCAGCTCAGAGAGTTAGTGAAATCTGACCCTTGTTGCTGCTATACAACAATCCATGTTTGAGAAATCAGGATTTTAATGGGAACCTCTGGGGCTGAGCAGTAGTGTGGAGTATCTCTCTGTCCACCCATAAGTAAGGCTAAGATTTTTTTCATGGTTATTTGTAGTAAAAGTCATGGACAGGTCATGGGCAATAAACAAAAATTCACAGAAGCCGTGACCTGTCTGCGGCTTTTGCTGCTGCAGCTCCATGGTTTCTCCTGTCACCATGATGGCTGGGAGCTGTGGGGTCACCCCCCAGCGAGGCTGTTGCTGGAACCCTGAGGAGGGCCCCCTGAGGAGGCTGTTGTCTGTCACTAGAAGCCTGCCGGGGCCCCGCTGGCTGCCAGCCCTAGTCCCGCGGCCCCAGGGGCTGAAGCAGAAAACTTTATGGAGCAGATTCCTTGACTTCCATGACCTATGTGACATAAGCGTAGCCTTACCCATAAGTAAATGTGTCATCTGGTGGGGGTGGTGATCTCCCATTTTGTATCTGATAGAAGTCTTTAGCTCCATACACTTACTACAATTTGGATATAACATATTTCTGAAAAGCATTTATTTTTGCCTTTGGCTACCCAAAATGAAACATGTTGTTGTTGTTGTTCTTGTTTAGCAGGGCTGAATTACAGGGGAGAAGGATGTCTCTGTCTAGTACATTTCATTTGAATATTACACAGAGGATTTAGATTTTAATTAAAAATTTATATTCTTAACTATGGAGCTTTTTCTTTCCTCCTTCTGTTATTCAGGGAGATTGCTGAAGCAGTAAAGACATATAAACCTCGTATTCCCCCCTCCTTCGTTTCAGAAGGGTATATGCTGCTGTCAGGTAAGCGAGAGAATAACAGCTTGAGACTTTTGTCTTGTGACATGTACTGAGTTACTGCTCTCTAGAGACCAGAAGGGGTGGCCAAGATCCCAACTCCATAGCCAGATACACTAACTTCTGAAAGTTGTGCATCCAGATCCAAAGTTCACAGCTTGGGCCCATCTCGAGTTACAGCTAAAGAATTAGTGAAACTATCAGAAATGTCTCTTAGACCTGATCTTCGCTGGTCTGAGTCTTGTTTAATAATAGCCTATGTATTTTTCATCAGTAGATCTCAAAGCACTTCGCATAAAAGGATAAGTATGCTTATCCCCAAGTGCAAATGGAGAAATTTAGGCCCAGAGAGGTGAGCTGATGTGCTGCAGGTCATGTGGCAGGTGAGTGGCAGAGCCAGGAATAGAAGCCAGGTCTCCTGATCCTAGGGACATAAATGCCCTGTTACTGCTGGTTCAGGTTTATAACACTGTTTGACTAGTGAGGATGGAATTAACTCATGGTAAATCTGAATCTAGAATGTGGTTTTTGACTACAGTTTGGCTCTGTACACATGAGCTTGCCAAAACCCTAGCCAGGGTATCATAAAACATTTGCAACAGTAGCAAGATTTCAGTCCTGTCTTTTCAGGGTTGGGTTTGATTTCTCAAACCAATTCAGCATACATTAAACAAATCAGGTCTCAGTCTAGGGTCTGCAGCAGGAGCCTACCTGCTCCCAGTAGGTCTTACTCTCAACTGAGCTGCTTGTTGTTGTCCTTTTATCAAAGATCTGCAGGGTATTGCCTGATCTCTGGGTTCAGACCCATGGCTGGGGATGTAGCTAATTAGTCACAAAATGGGAGCAGTGATGTCAAGCCTGACTCTTAAAGGGCCATATCACCTTATGTTTCCTGTGTAATGGGAATCTTGTTTGATATGTTTCTTAAATCCATCTGTAAGGCCAATATACAGTATTTGGGGCCAAAAGCTTCTGAATATTTTTTTTTTAATGAATTGGGAAATTTTTAATTGGACAAATTAGCCATTGCCCTTTAGGAGCCAGGAAGTAAGTTACTCATCATCCTTGTTGGGTACATTTCCAAAGTGATAGCAGAAGGATTTAATGTCACAGTATCAAGTCACATGAAGGTGTTTGCATGTTTGGAAGTAAGCCCTATCCTCAGCATTATTAATCTTATTGAGGAAGTAATATTTTATACCATTTATCATTATTTTAACTTGTGGTTCTCATAACTTGGGACAGTGTTTTCAAGCTTGGATTTCAGAGGTGTTGAGCATCATCTGGTTCCATTGACTTGCTTCCATGGAAGCTGCATTTGATCATTGCCTCTGAATCTCAAGCCAGTTATTCAGGTGCCTAAAGTTTGAAAATTACAGCTAGGACTGGTTTATTTTATATCAAGTATAGTGCAACAACAAAGTTTAGAGGCCCAACCTTGCAGCCATTCCACATGCAAAACCTCATTGGTGTTGATGGGGAGGATGTGCCCAGAAGAACTACAAGATAAGGATGCTAGAGATACATGTATGAGGGTGTGGCTGTGTAGAGTTGCTTTCTTCTAGAGGTTGTCTCCCATCAGCATACTCGTGGTGCCCCACCTACGGCAGTATTTTCTGACCCTTTGTCTACATTGTAAAGGAGATACAGCTGCTAGAGCCTACAGTTAAGAATTTTGGTATTGAAAGAGATTTTGTCCATTGCCATGACAATTTAGCGGACGAAATGATTCATTCCAATTTCAGCTTGATAAATTGAGGGATCCATATTCCCACAGATAAACCTGGCCTTATCTCTTGGACTGGCAATAAATTGTTTATTCTCTACAATGTCTCCATTTTTTTCTACATCTTTACATATATTTTCTAAAATGTCCCTTTAAGGTCTTGAGCCCTTCAGGATTGGCCCATACACCAACTTTGTTAACATTGGTGAACGCTGCAATGTGGCAGGATCAAAGAAGTTTGCTAAGCTCATCATGGCAGGCAACTATGAAGTGAGCATCCCATTTAATTTACGCTTCTAACACTCCTTTTTCTAAACAATTATACAATTACAGTATTTTTCCATTCCATTCCATTACTGATTACTTATGAGGTCTACATATAGTTCTTCTCCCACACCAGCTATAGGAAAGTAAAATCTCCTTTTTAGTTTTCCTGTTTTTTCTCATTGCTCTTACTTAGGTTCCTGGCTGAGCATAATAGCTCTTGATGAATCCACAGTTAGGGTTTTGCCAAGTGCTTTGTTAGCTAGTGTTATTGAAGAATCTGTTTCTCCTATAATACTAGCTGTACAGCCAAGGAGAAAATAGACAGAAAATAGAAAATAAATATTTCTTGATTTATGCTCTATCCTCAGCAATCTGGAGCTAGAGATTGAAGCTGGCGGGAGGAGGGGGATGGGGAGGTTTATAGGAAAAATGCCCAAGAAAAGTTGGTCGATACAACTTAGAACAATGCCAGCTCAAAATGTAAAGACAGAGGGACAGATCCTCAGCTGTTGTAAAATGTCATAGCTCCATTGAGGCAAATGGAAGTATGGTACTTTATACCACCTGAAGATTTGCCCCCAAAGTAGGTTGTTCTACTGTTTCATACCATAGAAATAAGAGCTTTCGTTGGAGTGAGACCTCCTAAAATGTGACAGCTGAGTCTGGCATAAGATGAGGAAAACTGAACCACAGTTCGTTGGGGCTTTGAGAAATAGAAAGGTGTTCTGATTTTGTTTTGTTTTCCGCCCCCCTCCAATCAATGAAGTGACAAAAACAAAGCAAACAAAAAACATAAGCATTCAAATAACGTAAGAAGGACTCTAATATTCCGTTCCTAACACGCACTCATTGTTTTGCAGCTTAATAAACATGGAACAGCCTCCAGTAATGAAGAATATATGATATGTCTACACAACAAAGAAAAATCCGCGGCTGGCCTGCTCAGGCTTGTTTCATTGCTGTGTAGACTTCTGGGTTTAGGCTGGAGTCTGAGCTCTGGGACCCTCCCACCTTGCAGTGTTCTTGTGCCCAGGCTCCAGCCCAAGCTCAGAAGGCTACACAACAATGAAAAATCCCTGCAGCCTGAGCCCCGTGAACCCGAGTTGGCTGGCACGGGGCAACCGCGAGTTTTTCTTTGCTGTGTAGATATACCCTGAGAGGCAAAGAAGATTTTAGTTTTTGACTTACAGGTCCTTACTGTAGTCTATCCCAGAAGGCTATTTTCCCGTAATCATTTGCAATCAGAACTGACTGTGACCATGTAAAGCTTTGATCTTTTCAGTAAAACACATTGCTAACTATGTTTAAAATTGAAGGCACTGCCAGGCCATTATGTCAAAATCACCACATTTTTGCAGACAGAATGACATCAACTTTGCATTACTAATGATTTCTGGGTTGGCATATACATAGATTCCCAAGCCAGAAGGGACCATTTTGATCACCTGGTCTGACCACCTGTATAACACAGGTCATAGAATAATTCCTAGAGAATACCTCCTTTAGAAAAACAGCCAATCTCAGTTTAAAAAATTGTCAGTGATGGAGAATCCATCATGACTCGAAATTGTTCTAATAGTTAAAAATGTACGCCTTGTTTCTGGTCTGAATTTGTCTAGCTCCAACTTCTAGCCATTGGATCTGTTAGACCTTTCTCTGCTAGATTGAAGAGCCCATTATTATGTATTTGTTCCCCATCTAAATACTTACATTGTAATCAAGTCACCCATTATTCTTCTCTAAGCAGAAAAGGAGATGCTCTCATTTTGATAATCTACAACATAGGGTGAATTCAGAGAGCTTTGTTTGAGAAAGTGAAATAATGTCTTCACCATGATTAACTCATTTGATCTGCTTATTCATTTTAAATCCCTTCTTTAGGAAGCTCTGAGTGTAGCCAAGGCCCAAGTTGAGATGGGAGCCCAGATTTTGGATATCAATATGGATGATGGAATGCTGGATGGGCCGAGTGCTATGGCTAGATTTTGTAACTTCATTGCTTCGGAACCTGACATTGCTAAGGTTGTACTTGATTCATCCCACAGCACATTCAATCAGATTTCTTTTGATATGTGAATCACAGTTCGGTAAATGTTGATACGGATTGTTATGTTTAGTAAACAGAAGTGTGTGTATTTAGGTATCTTCCACTAGTTTTGTAATGGGAAAGGCATCAGAATTTGGTTTCTTTCCTTCCCTTTAGAATAGCGTCACATGTGCTAAGTAGCATGCAGCAGATGGCCTTTCACTGTAACACAGATTTTAAGCACACTCCTTCTGAGCTGCATTGTCTTTTATTGCCAACTCAGAGGCATGCTGCGTTTTTCCTTTCGTTGGCAGAGCAGAATATCAAGTCCTTTTTAAAATCACTATACACAATCTAAAGTGGTAGTAGAGTGCTGTGCTTAGCAGTGTTCTGATACATAAATCTCATCTGTTTGCAGAATAAGGGTGCAGAGTTGGCTGTAGACATAGGAAGGTTCTCCCACATGATACTAAAACCTGTTGATGCCAAGCAATTTTGCTTTCTCAACACCAATACTTGCATGCTGGAAGATAAGCCAGGGGGAGGACAGCACGGAAGAGAGAGAGATCTCTGTATAACATGCATATTATGGAGGCACCATAGGAGCTCTGTTTTTAGACTTGCATTGAGATTTGTACTGAAAGCAAGTTTTCTGTGTGCTATTTTGTTTGTAGATTTCTTCTGTTTTTTTTTTTTTTTTTTTTTATTCCTTTCCTTAAGCTTGAAAACCTGACGAATGTTGTGTTTGCTTTTCCAGCCTTTTGTTTAAGTTGGAGGATGGTAGTCAGGGAAAATTTTCTGCTAATTTGCACTTCCCCTCTTTATCTTTCTGCTGGATTCAGGTACCGTTATGCATCGATTCTTCAAATTTCTCTGTGATTGAAGCTGGCTTGAAGTGTTGCCAAGGGAAATGCATTGTGAACAGCATCAGCCTGAAGGAAGGTGAAGATGATTTCCTTGAAAAAGCAAGAAGGATTAAGTTGTACGGAGCAGCTGTGGTGGTCATGGCTTTTGATGAAGTGGGTCAAGTGAGTGTCACTTCCTTATTATGTGACAGATTTCACTTTTTGAGATGACAGGCTCCTTATTCCCATAGGAGGAGGAGGTAAAGTGGCTGTGTAGTTAGGGTCTAATATGATTAGAGGCCTGTAGAATCTTAGCAACACTTTTTGTTACTCTGATCTAGAGACGTTTTTGACCCTGTTGGCCTGATTGTGTTTAGATAGACTACCCGCATGGATATAGGCTATTTGAAACCACTAGGTTGATTGAATTGACTGTACCACTCTAGAAGAATAAGAGTGACAGAATCAGACCTGAGCTACTAATAGGGCAGCTCCAGGCCCCATTGTGGGAGGCCAAGGTCTGCCAGTAGTAGCAGCAGTATTGGTGTGCCACAAGGCTATGCCACCTGTACTAGATGATGATCGCGATAATGGAGTAGGCAGGAATTTTATAGCAGGAATATAAATTTTCTGTTAAATTCTATACTACTTTTCCACTTCAGGTTTCTAGTTCAGAAATTGATTGGCATATTGACCAGAGAGAAGACTAAGCTCAGATCTATTTGTGAATTAGTTTTGTTCTTTCCAGAGCTGTCTTAGGTTTTGCTGCGATGCTGGAAGTGGGGCCCATACCAGAACCGTATAGTCTCTCTCTCTCTCTCGATCCAACCTACCTTTCTCTAATGGACTGAACCAAGACCCCTCAGCTCTGAACACGCCTAAACTTGGACTTAGAAACTCAAAATTTCATCTTTCCCAAGTTCATGGTGTTCGAATTGGTAACTGATTCATGAGAGACCTGCAAACTTAGTGCTGGAACTTTGATTCCATCCTGTCTTTGTGTCACACAGCAGAAATGCTTTCTTTTCAGACCCCCTGTGGGGGAAAAGATGACCACCCAGTTGATTTTGAATCAGACAAGCCGAGGCTCCTTTATTGTTATAACAAGATTACAAGTATGCATACAGGGAGAGACAGCGTGTCCCCATGCAAGAGGGAGGCTGCCCCTCTCCTTACAAATTTTACCAAGCTTATAAAGGTTAAAACCGCAAAAGTCACGCATTGACATACCCATATTGGGTTATATTGCTAATACTGCAAATTAAAACTAATATCAGCATAAATTATTGCAAATCAGCAAGCTATTTCAAAACATATTTCATGTGTTTTGGCAGCTGTTGAGATGGTCATCCTGTACCCCTCCTTGCGGTTACCTTAAGCAATAATTGCCACACTATACTTGCCTATAGATGAGCTAGCACCCAAGGGACCCCTTGTCCCCCTCCTAGTTCCTCTTTTGTCAGTGTTACATACCCCTGTTTCTTCATATCTCAGTGCCCTAAATGCTGATAAACAAGGTGATCTTATTTAGCATTGATTTAGCTAAAGCTTGAGGCCTGCATATATGGGCCTATAAAAACAATTGCAAAGCTTACTTAACAAGATGAGAACCAAACCATAACTGTTGGTTATACCTTGTATCTAACGAGACGGGGGATCTCTTTTTCCCTATCACCCCTTTTTTATTTTTCCAGGCCACAGAAACGGAAACTAAAATTGCAGTGTGCACCAGAGCCTACCACCTCCTTGTGAAGAAAGTGGGCTTCAATCCAAACGATATAATTTTTGACCCCAATATTCTGACCATAGGGACTGGAATGGAGGAACATAACCTGTATGCAATTAACTTCATCAATGCAGCTAAAACTATAAAAGTGAGTGTTTTTGGCTGTTGCTGTGGTGTTTTACTTCATGCAGATCTACTTAAAAAATCCCAGTGCTTCACAATAATTACTTCCAAAATTAATAATAGTGGACTACTCCTGTGAACTGCAATAGTTTCTCAACACTGCTATGGTTCCAGTAGGAAACATTGTACGTTATATAGTGCTCTAAATTTAGCTCAGTCCATAAACTGTACCATAAATATATTGGTATTAATGAAGTGAAGTAACATTCATAAAATGTCAACACTCTGGCCAAAAGGCCCCACTCAAGACATGTGAAAGCTGACTCGTCTAATTATTGTGATTGGATTATAGCACTCAAAAACCTGACCTAATGTAAGACTTTCTTTACTTTGTGTTTAGTCACAATACACCTGTTGGGACAACCAGAAATAAAGGGCATCACTTGTATAAAGCTGTGTCACCCATTCTACCTTTACATTTGCGGGGGCAATGTGATGGGTTCTATTTGTTGCCAGCCCTTGCAAACAGATTGTGTATGAGATATTTTCTGAGAGATGGGCAGGCAGCACCTTGTCCTGGATCAGTTGAACCCAGAAAAACTCTCCAGTTGCCGGATGAGATTTGGGATTCCAAGCTAGCCCAGTGTATTCCTGTAGCATGTCTCTAGCTTTGTGTGTTAAGACCCTTTTGGCAGTGGAATCACTGAGAATGGAGGAGCTCTTCCAGGTCTGGTTGTTATGGGAAGTGGAGGTGGGTTAGTTGTCCACCTTCCCAGAAGAGGGCTGTCAGACGCTCCCTAAAAAACACAGTTCAAGTTAAGAGTGTGTGTGTGAACTGGGGAGACAAGCCTGCTGGGAGAAGGCAGCTGGATGCTGGGTATGTGAGTAGCAGAGCAATGATTGATTCCCTTTGGGAAGACAATGATTTGGGGGGGTCCATTGTTCTTTCTACACTTCCATAATCTGAGCTGTTCAGAACCACAGTTGCCCAAAACCTGATCCAGATATTTAAAAATCACAAAATAATTCCAAAACCAGGGATAACCTTGGAAGTGTTGGCAGTTAACAGATGTGCGTGTTCTGGGAGATGGGTGACTTTCAGGTTTAAAATAGAAGAAATGGTGGATTCTCTGTAATTTGAAGTCTTTAAATATGATTTGAGGTCTTCATTAACTCAGCCAGAGGTTAGGGTCTATTACAGAGGTAGGTAGATGAGGTTCTGTGGCCTGCAATGTGCAAGAAGTCAGCCTAGATGATTATGATGATCCCTTCTGGCCTCAGTCAATGAGTTTCTCAGTTTTAAGGAATTAATGAATTCATCCGTATCCAAGATGCATGGTAATAAACTTTTTTGTCCCAAGTGCTAATCCCATAAACAAACCTCTAGTAAGAGAGCTCTGATTGGAGGGAACTACAGAGGAGTTCTTTGGGGAAAAATCTCCATTGCATTCACTACAGTCAGGTGTTGATTGCTAGTAGGGCTTGTTGTGGAGTAGTATAGATGTGACTCACTGCACTTCCACAAAGCAATCTATTCACAGATCCCCCCCTCCCTTGTCACTGTCTTCCTCCCCCTCCTTCAGTAAACTGTGGAAGCTTCCCACAGAGATTTCTCTGCAATGAGCAGAGGAGGCAGAATGCTCCTGCACAGGATGTCTGCTGCTTTTAGCATCCCTGCTGCAAATCTTCAGCTTTGCAGCTACTTTTGACCCTAGACCATGGGTCTTTATTAATAGGGCTGCAGCCCTATTAGTAGTGATAAGTGTCACTGATACGTGATTTCCCACCCCAGTTTGTCCATTACTTTTTATTGTGATCAGGATTTTTCTTTGTCACTGGGATTTTCAGGGCAGGAGTTGGGGGAAACCTGTGCCATGGCATGGCCATTTTTGCAACCATAGTCCAGTTTTTGGCAAGCGATTTGGTGGTGCCAGGGCTGGAGGGGGGACATTGTAGGAAGCGGGCCCTGCCTACATGCTATGACAAGAGCCAACAGACCAGAGGGCAGAGCTGGGCCAGCCCTGCAGCATAGGAGCCACCACTGCCAGGTGAGTGGGGGATGGGCTTGCTGTGCAACCTCCGACCCTCAGGAGGCAGGACCCCACCCACTTTAAATGGTGCTATTGTGACTTTACACCCCATTTACCCTCTCCTTGTGACTTTTACTAAATTTACCATGGCTGCTCCATGAGTTTTGACTAAAAAATACTGTGACACATCTGCAGCCCTTCTTCTTATTAATAAAAAACCTGACAAACAGGATCTAGTTAATATTTTATGACAGATAATTAATTTACAATTTTTGTTGAGAAAGATAATCTGTGAGTTGTTACTAAGTTGGATCCCTTTTCTTCTTGGTTTCTTTGCTCAGCTTAAGGAAAAGTGAACATATTAGTGTTGTAGAAAGCACAAGATGTCAGACTTTCATAGTGTGGAACACTTCTTGAGAGAGCAGCTCCCCTCCTGTTTACTATTATGTGGAACACCCTTCCCAATCAAGAACCCATTCATAATAGCCCATCATCCTTTTGGGAACCACGCAAGTTGCTTATGTATTGCTAGGTTGGGTCTTCCTTTTTGTTTCCAGCTTCTTCTACAGACATTCAAGTAACTCTCTGAAAGGAAGAGTCTGGATAACTGTAGAAGCAGTTGGAACCAAGGAAAGGAAGGGAGGTGCTATCATCATATGACTTGCCAGCACTGCACAGACCTGGAACAAGTTCTTTGTGGATCATTGGTGCCTCTCCAACTTCTCTTTTGGAATCACTTTTGTAAAGTTTGACCATGCTGATATTTTGATCCTGTTGCTAGGAAACACTGCCAGGAGCTAAAATAAGTGGAGGCCTCTCCAATCTGTCCTTCTCCTTCCGGGGGATGGAAGCCATTCGAGAAGCAATGCATGGAGTTTTCCTGTATCATGCAATTAAGGTATGATGTGCTTTCCGGCTACATTATTTGTGCTCCCCAGATATGTATGGGAAGTTTTATGGGTATTGCTGATGATCTTTTTCTGTACTCTTAGTATGGCATGGACATGGGGATAGTGAATGCAGGGAATCTTCCAGTGTATGATGATATTCACAAGGAACTTCTACAGCTGTGTGAGAATCTGATCTGGAATAAAGACCCAGATGCAACAGAGAAGCTTTTACATTACGCCCAGGTAACTTTCAGAAGTATGTGTTTGTTAAGCTTTTGTACAGAACCCAGGCTGTTGCATCTAAGTGCTGACACACCAGGTAAGATTGAAACACATATTTTATGTAGCCTCTGACAGTGAGTAGTAGAAGCTTGCACAGTTGGTGTAAGCAGCTCAGTTATTATAAGCAAATGGAAAAAAACTGAGCCAAATTGAATACACTTTGCATCATGCCCTGAAGGTGTGCTACCAAATCAGAGTCCTTCTGACGCCTAAAGAGAGCTTGTGGCAAAGGTACCTTCTGTTGTGACTGTTTTCCCTCTAGAGCAGAATTTTATATTGCACAAGGGGCAGGATCATTCCGGGAGGTGAAGAGGGCTCTTTCTTTTGCAACTCCAGCCCCTGCATGTCTTTTTGGAGGACAGAGAGCATTTTGTATGTGCTTGAAAGGTGATCCAGTGGTAAAGGCACTCTAGTGGGACTGAGATTTGCATTCGGTTGCCAGCTGTGCCAGACTCTGTGTGTTCTTGGGGACGTCATTTAATCTCCCTCTCTTTCTCATCTCCCCATGTGTAAAAAGGTCTAAAACTATCCTACCCCACGAGGGCGTTATGTGAATCGATGCATTTGTGAGAGACTGTGGTGATAGGGACCATATAAGTACCTATCTAAAGGAATATGAAAGGTGCCAAATTAACAACACTATAGACCTAGGGTGAAATTCTGGTCCCATTGAAACCAGTGTCAACCCTCCTGTGGATTTCCAAGTTAGTTACTAGGGCACATTATAGAATAATCCTAAACCAGAATGAAGAGCTATTTCTAATGACTGCAGGCCACACCCCTTATTAAAGATATGGGGGACTGTAGGCTGTGATTCTGAAATGCATGGATTGTGTTTGGCCTGTAGGACACAGCTCTGTCCATGCCTGCATGAGAACAAGGGCAGTAAATTTAAAATCAATGACAGGAAAACTTTTCAATCCCTGTCATCCCTCGTCCTCCTAGCACACACTGTATGTAAGAATGAATACCATTACTAAGGTTGTTTTGTACAATGCTCTTTTAATACCAGTGGATTTACAAGTTATCTTTCCTGAATGTGATGATAAACTTGGGATATTTTTACAGTATCTGCAGTTGCAGGGAGAAAAAAACCCAACTAGAGCCTTACAATGAGATAGAAGAACCAAACTGAAAAGTAAAATAGTTTAAGGGGCAGGTTAACAAAGATATTCTGAAACCTAAAAATTCAGATAGATGCTCTGGAAAAATCTCGCTAAGCACCTACGTGAGTTAGGCATCTAAATACCTTTGTAAATTTAGCCCAAAGTGGTGGTGGTGGAAGAACCAAAGGGGATTATTTTAAACCAGAAATATCTCTGTCAAGTAGGCTAAATGTCTTAATTTATGGTGGTGTCCCTTAATGTTAAAGGGACTTAATAGCCCAATCAATCCTATTCAACAACCCTCAAGAGGGACCACATAAGTAGTGTTTCTGCAAGAGGCAGACTTTGAATGCAAATGGAGCATGAAAAGCAGTAACATGGTTGGGTAAAGCAGATGGGCTCTTTCTTCTGGTAAATTTTAACAGCCTCATTCCCTCCACCTCCCCCTGCCAGGAGCAATGCACCTTGCCATCACCCAGTGCTGCACACCTGGGGTGTGTGTGGAGATTTCTTCTGTCAGTCCCACCTCCCCCGGGGGATCAGGTTGCACCTGAAACATGAGATTCATTCATCCCTTGCATAGCTGCAATGTTCTTACGGTGAAATCTTGGCCCTGTCAAAGTCAGTAGGAGTGTTGCCATTGCCTTCAATGAAGACAGCTTTCCATCCTTAGTGTCCAGAATTATCCTACTATAAAAATCCATTCATAGGGTGTGTCCCCCATTCCCCTGCAGCAGCAAAATCTATACGTTAATTACATGCTACGTAATTGTGGGTAAAATTGATCCCATTACTGAAATGCATGGCCAGAGGCCCAGCACATGATTATTACTTTTTTGTTCCTTTTTCATCCCTCCAACCCCATTTCTCCTGTTACTGTTTAAACTCTCTAGTTTACCGCTTCCCTTTCAAAAGTCTTACCCACCCTGCCTTCCTCTTCTAGTTGACTTCTTGTTAATGTCTCTTCTGCCAAGTTTCTCTTTTCTGGGGATTTCAGGGTGAGTGGGGGGCCTCCATGACATACTCATCCTCTCTGTGCTTGACTCCGATAGCCTTCTCCAATCTGTAATCATTGTTGCCTATATCTTGGATCTTGTCTACAGCAACGTGTGATTTCCCCTTTCCTAGTCTCCTCTTACTCTGACCTACACTTGCCACGGGTTATTTAAACATTCTCTTCTCCCCCTGCAAATTGGAGTCTCACTTCTCTCAAGCACCTTTATATCCATATAGATTTGCCATCCTCATCTGGCCTCTCGGCTATCTTTGTTTTTGGCCCAGCTACTGTGCTGTCTGCCAGCTGATAAGAGAACACCTGCATGCTGTCTACATTACAGCTACCTCTGTAGGTAACACTGGTGCAGAAAAATGCTTCCAAGTTTCTGGTATAGACAAGGCATTAGGAGGAGCACTTTGGTTCCAGCTGACTTTATTCTTTCTGTAGATGAGAGATCCAATCTAGTTTCCTCTGTGGATCATCCAAAAGGTTGAGGGCCATTTCATGAGCAGGATAAGAGATATAAGGTGATATAAGACTTGGTAACTCTGCAGAAACTTTAAAGTCAATTGAGCTCAATACAAATACATGGTCCTACCTTTAAAAGGCTGCTAATAAACATTTAAAGCAATGTGATGAAATGATCAGAAGTCAATGAAATGTGGGAGTGTTTAGGGCAATTTTTCACTTTCAAAATGCACCACAGGAACAGTTTGCAGAAAGCAAACTGAGTTGAACCAAATGTACTGATGGATGTAATGGTCTGTTTCCTCAACCATGCACTTTTCTGGTGGATATTTGTGTATATAAAAACAAATCCTGCAGTGGGAGTAAAGCCTGAAATGAGAGAAAGAAAGTGTATGTTGGCTATTTTGTTCTGATGAAACTTCCCAAAATGAAATAGTTCTGGATGCCTTTTAATTCAAAAGTCATCCAGAATGTGGCATAACATAAACTCTACTGCAGCAGAACTGAACTAATGCCAGATTAATTATTTAGAAATTTAAAATGAATTGTGCAATGAGCTGGCCTGGGATCAATTAAAATTACATTCCTAAGTAGAAACCTAAATTATGAGTATTTTCAGCATGTCTTAATAGTGGTAGTGTTGTTAGAAGTCTTTCTTTCTTTGTCTGCATCTTTATTACAACATATGCTCCTCAGGAGTGTGGTTTTATTTGTCGGTAGAGCATCAGACACATAGTGCTTTGTGTAATTGTATAAACAGTACTACTTTAGAAGGTCTAAAAAGGTTTAGTGTGGGATGTGTGTGAAGTTTTTAATTCTGATTCCTAGCAAAATAAAAGATCAGATTCTGAGGTTATGACTGTGTCCTTTACCCAGTCAAATTCCCACTGACTCTAATTCTCTCTCAATCCATTTTAGACTCATGCCCAAGGAGGAAAGAAAACGGTACAGACTGATGAATGGCGGGATAGCCCTGTGGAGGAAAGGCTGGAATACTCACTTGTCAAGGTGAATTTATATAGAGTTACCTTACTTAGTCAAAGTACGCAGTATGCAGGGATCATACCTGTGGACCACCAGCTGTTACCAAGAGTGTGATACAGTCCTTAAGAAGGCCACTGTTGGCTTAAAATTCGTAATCTTTCTTGCCTATGTTACTAATAACACAAGTAATTTCAAACAAAGAATATAGTCATTTAGTTCTCACTGCTTAGACCCTTTGATTTGCATTTTACTGAGCTAGGTGATTGGAGATTGACTGACTGGTTAGCTTTACTTCTAATGTTCTGTTTCTGATCCATTTCACATTTCATTAACAGGATGCTGGTATGTTTTGAGTTGCAGATGTGATGTAGAGCAGGCTTCATGTAATCATAAACTGGTTTCCATTGAAACGCTTTAAAAAATCTGTATATGTTGGGAATTAGCACACAGAAATGTAATCATGTAAGTTCATGATTAGTCAGTGTTTGGATACATGCTTGTAGACAGTTTGCTAATTGGGTAGTAAATAAAGAATAGCAAATTGCACAGAGAAAGTGAATAAGGAAGTGTTATTTAGCCCTTCACATAACACAAAATCTAGGGGTCTCCCAATGAATTTAATGGGCAGCAGATTTAAAGCACGTACAAGGAAGTATTTCATACCATGCGCAATCAAACGTGGAACTCGTTGTTTGGCTATGTTGTGAAGGCCAAAAGTATAACTGGGTTAAAAAAAATTAGATAAGTTCATAGAGGATAGGTCTATCAGTGGCTAATAGCCAGGGTGGTCAGTGACACCACCCTGTACTCTGGGTATCCCTAAACCTGGGAGTGCCAGAAACTGACTGAATGACAGGGGATGGATCACTCGATAAATTGCCCTGTTCTGTTCATTTCTACTGAAGCATCTGGCACTGGCTACTATCAGAAGATGGAATACTGGGCTAGATGGACCGTTGGTCTGACCCAGTATGGCCGATCTTATGTTCTTATTACTCTTGGGGGGATTCTATGTGACTGCATGCCCGCAGAAAACGCACAGTCCCTCCCACCCTCCACAGAATTTGCGTGCTTCCCTGCAGAAAACTGTAGGGAAGCTGGGATTGGGGTTGGGGTGATCCCCTCCAAACAGAGGTGAGTATGGAGGGGCACACGGGTTTACATGCTACTGCCCCCATCACCACCCCACACAGTCCCATTGCTCCTGCACCTGGAACCCCCCAACGAGCCCCTGTGCTTCTAGATCTCCCACTGAGATGCCTTCCCTCAGATTGTCCCACACAGAAACATCTCACCCCACACCTGGATCTCCACACACTAAGCCCCTCCACACTTGGATTCTGCTGGGCTGAGCCTGCCTGCTCATGCCTGGTACACCTGGTACAGAGTGGTAGGGCCCCAGGGTGTTTCTGGGGCAGGCCCAGCCCTTGCACTGGGTCAGGCGCAGCCTCACTGCTGAGTCTCTGTACTGGGGGAGGTGGAGGGGCTTCAGGGTGATCTCCCACCTCAGTGCAGTCACTGGTCTGTCCACCCCACTGACATTCTGGAGCCACATTTATTTATTGACAAATAAAATGTGTAGAATTTTTAAATACTGTGCAAATCGTTTTTAATATTTTTGGTGCAGAATTTCTTCAGGAGTATCTTATGCATATTTTAATGAGAGTAAGGCTGTCCAAGAAAACATAATTGAAAGATAGTTATGATGCTTTCTTGAAGATAAGCAGTCTAAAGTTGATCAATTTTTGCTTTTGTGATTTTTATTTTTGTTTTTTAAAGGGCTCTGAAATTTTTGGGGAGAACACACACACATAGTGTGTGTATGTATGTGTACATATATGTGTGTGTGTGTATGTGTATATATATATATGTATATATATATAATATAAAAAATAAAAAGTTTGTAAAAATGTTTCAGGGCATTGAAAAATACATCATTGAAGACACAGACGAGGCAAGATTAAACCATAACAAATATCCCAGATCTCTGAATATAATTGAAGGGCCCCTGATGAATGGCATGAAAGTTGTTGGCGATCTTTTTGGTGCTGGAAAGATGTTTCTGCCTCAGGTAAAGAGGGGAATAACCCCTGTCTCTTGTATTTCCACAAGTTTAGCCTAGCCTCTGTATCCTCTCTCCAGTTGTTGCTTATAATAAGTGTCCATAAATGGTTCTATTCCAGCTTCCCTTTCCAAAGGAAATGGAATGTTTGAATTCTAAAAACATAGGTGTACCTATTAAGATGTTGTTTTTTGTTCTCTTTCATTGTACATGACCCTTCTTTGTAGGTGGGGTTTTGTTGGGTTTTCTGTTTTGTTTCTTCCCTTGCTTTTCAATTCCCCATCTTTTTTCCAAATCTTTTTTTCCGTGCTGCTTGGTGGGCACCTCTTTGACCATTGCATTGTAATTTCATCTTTAGTGGACTTTACTTAAGGGCCTGATCCTGAAAAGAGCTGAGCTCCCTCAACTCACATTGACCTATTTATGTTTGGTGGTTACTAAGCACCTGTCAGGATTGGGCCCCACAGCCCTGCTCCTACAGTGAACTCCATGCAGTCACGTCCCCACTGAAGTCAGTGAGGCTCTGCATGGAGCAGGGGTTGGACAGTATGGAGCTCACTGCAAGATTGGGATCTGTGTTTGCAAATGTGTATTTTGGTTTGCAGGTTTTCTGTAACTGGTTAGACAAACAGGCTGTTTGAAGGGCTGTAGTTGTTTCTCTGTGTCTGACACTCTTTTCCTCCATTTGTCAATTCAGGTGATAAAGTCTGCTCGAGTTATGAAGAAGGCAGTTGGCCACCTCATTCCCTACATGGAAAAGGAAAGAGAGGAAAAGAGAGCTAAATCCAGCAGCATCGAAGAAGAGGCAAGTTATGCTCTCTTATGCTGTAACTTTTTAAAACTAAAAGCAGCAGAGAATCCTGTGGCACCTTATAGACTAACAGACGTTTTGGAGCGTGAGCCAGCAATGCCCCTGTGCTATGTACATCGGCCAAACTGGACAGTCACTACGGAAAAGGATAAATGGACACAAATCAGATATCAGGAATGACAATATACAAAAACCTGTAGGAGATCACTTCAACCTCTCTGGCCACACTATAGCAGACCTTAAGGTGGCCATCCTGCAGCAAAAAAACTTCAGGACCAGACTTCAAAGAGAAACTGCTGAGCTTCAGTTCATCTGCAAATTTGACACCATCAGCTCTGGACTAAACAAAGACTGTGAATGGCTTGCCAATTACAGAACCAGTTTCTCCTCCCTTGGTTTTCACACCTCTACTGCTAGAACAGGGCCTCATCCTCCCTGATTGAACTAACCTCGTTATCTCTAGCTTGCTTGCTAGCATATATATACCTGCCCCTGGAAATTTCCACTACCTGCGTCTGACGAAGTGGGTATTCACCCACGAAAGCTCACGCTCCAAAACGTCTGTTAGTCTATAAGGTGCCACAGGATTCTCTGCTGCTTTTACAGATCCCAGACTAACACGGCTACCCCTCTGATACTTCTTAAAACTAGCTTTCACTGAAGCCACTGAATCTGGGCTATTGATCTATATGAGTTGTTTGATTTAAAATCCTGAAATCTGGGTCAGGCACACCGAGGTATGTGAACCTAGGCCTGGTTCCAAGTGGATCTTGTATGAATTAGGGCTAGGAGTGCAAATCATATGGCGCACTCAGGCTCCACATAGCTGTGACCTGAAGCCAAACACCAGAACTTCTGTGGTTAGGTCTGAAATGTCATATATTTTTTTAGTTTGAATTCAATTTGTGGAATAAATGCTGGTAAACTTGAAACTGACAAATCCCATATGGCTTAAGCAATTATCAGGGCCCTAGATGCTGATGTCATATCTAAATTCTGCAGCAAGCTCTGTTGTCTGCAGTTTGTCAGCAACAGATGTGGAAAATGGAAATTTCTGTAGCTGCATAATGTAAAAGAATAAAAAAAAATAAGGAGAGAAACAGAGAAATGGTAAATCTAAATTTTGTAAGTTTTCTTGGGCTTTTCCTTAGATCAGTGGTTCCCAAATGGGGGTTCACGAAATGTTACAGGGGGTTCTCGGGGGAAAAACATCCCTAATGGTGGACAGAGCTGTCCCTACCAACCCCGGGCAGCATGATGCCAGCAGCCCAGAGCCCCTGGACTCCCAAGAGCTAAGCAGATCAAAGCCAGCATCTCTATCAAACTTCAAGACTCCTTATAAGAAATGAAAAGGGAGGTGGATATTTTTTGCTGTTTTTAAAATTAAATAGACAGCTAGTCTAACGTGCGTTGTTTGCCTGGGCTGCTCAAGGCCTGAATCTTTGTGTAGGAGGAACTCTTTGAGCTGGCTTCTTAAATACCTTCCTGCTGTTTCACATCTGACACTCCTTGATGAAACATAGGAGCCTTTGTCTTATAACAGGCTTATTCAAAGAGATACCAGGTACGAAAGTGAGATCTCAGGAGTGTTGCCGTTTTTATAATGTAATAAAAATACTGTAATGATAAATAATAATTAATAATAAATAGTGTGTAATAAGCATGTCATAAAAACAAATGTTATATTTCCAAGATCACTGCTTTTATAATTTATACTCGGGTAAAGAAGAAAATCCCTGGAAATATTCATTTTTAGGAGGAGGTTCGCGAGACTTGACATTTTAGGGAAAGGGGTTCACAGGTTGTTAAACTTTGGGAACTACTGCCTTAGATGAATTCTTTTCAATGGATTTATAGTTTTGTGCTGCAGACATCAAGGCCTCTTGATGCAGAATTTATTTTCCATTTGCTATTGATTCTTTACATGGTTATGCCTTTCATGAAATAATGGTTAAATATTTTTGAAAAATGCTGAAAAGAACTTGAATAGAAAAATTCTGTATAATCTAATGTGGGAGAGAAAGAGCATGTCTTTTCTCTTTCTTCTCCCTTAGCCATCTCTTATGGATTTTTCTCTTTTCTGCCGGAGAATGATTTTACAGACTTTTCTTCCCTTCCTGTCCATTCCCAGCAGCAACATAATCTTTGCTTATGCTGCTCTCTGTTCCCGAGCCAACTCCTGTTTACTTTAAGTCATGTGCGCTCTAGTATTCCTCTTTAGGGTGACTGCCTGTATCTGATCCAGTGCCAGTGAGAATCTGTTGATTTAGAGGAGTGTTGGTTTGGGCCCCACGTGAGCTTTGATGCTTCTGTGGCGTGTGGTGAACTCTGTTATGTCACCAAAGAGAGAGGCTAACAAAGTTTGAGAGATTTTAAAAATAAGCAGGAGCTGATTGTATGTAGATTGCTGCTCTGATGGGGAAGGTGGGAAAAGAATGATCAGACCCTCTTGCAGCTGCTTCTGGATGAGGGCTATAGAGCCTTCCCCTGGAAATATTGCTCCTGGAGATAGCTGTTGAGCAGTAGAATGCCTTGCAGCCTCCATCTGAAAGCACCTTTGCACACTTGACAGACTTTTCACTTTTTCATGGTTAGTTCTGGGACCGTTTCAGTCACTGAGCTGCAGGGATGGTGAAGCCCTACCTATTGCATGAGAGGACGAAAGGTCTGCAACCACAGCCAGCAGCAGAATAAAAAGAGCAATTAGTGTCCGTACCCATTACTGGAGCGCTCCACCTTATTTACAGCAATTGAAATGGCCATGTTTAAATAGAATACATCTAAAATAAAGTACTTGTCTAGTATACATTTTATTTTTTCCTTTCTCCTTAACATCATTATTTCCTTAGAGCTTTCATCACTGGTTAAGTCTGTGGTGGATACTAGGTTAGTGGTTTGAGCGTTGGCCTGCTAAACCCAGGGTTGTGACTTCAGTCCTTGAGGGGGCCATTTAGCGATCTGGTGAAAAAATCAGTGCTTAGTCCTGCTAATGAAGGCAGGGGGCTGGACTCGATGACCTTTTGGGGTCGCTTCTAGTTCTATGAGATAGGTATACCTCCATATATTTTTGTTAATAGTTCCCCTCCTCCCCGCCCCCTGATTAAATAGATTTTTAAATTTATTTTAATGTATTCCAACAGTATACACTCCACAAAATTCATAACTGTAGTTCCTCTAAGGGTACGTCTACAGTATGAAATTACTTCGAACTTATTCTATTCAAATTTTTGGAAGCAATTTTATACATCTGGTGTTGTGTGTCCTTGCTAAAGCGCATGAATTCGGCGGAGTACGTCCACAGTACTGAGGCTAGCATCAAATGTCAGAGCGGTATGCTGTGGGAAGCTATCCCACAGTTCTCGCAGTCCCCACCGCCCATTGGAATTGTGGGTTAAGCTCCCAGTGCATGATGGGCAAAAACATTTTCGCGGGTGTTTCTGGGTGTGTGCTGTCACTCGCTCCTCCCTCCATGAAAGCTACTGCAGACGCCATGCTGCCAGCAGATGGTGCAGTATGGTGCACCGCCTGTCTCCTGGTACTATGAATCCACCTTGCATGTTCTCTCATCTTTCTATCTACTCTTATCTAACCATCCTCCTTTTTTCTGCTACCGAGCAGACTGTGCTCACGCTTCTGCCACGGACTCTGCTCTCCCGCTCTTGCAGCTCTAGTGAGCTTCCCAACTCCGTGAAAGCTACAGAAGACAACCATTTACCACCTTTTATTGGCCATCTTGAACCAAACAGGCCTCCTACGTTTTGCGCCCTTTTTCCAGGATTACCAATGCAGGTACCATAGCGTGGCAATCATGGAGCCTGCTCAGATCTCTGCTGCAGTTTTGACCATTGTAAATACCAAGCGCGTTATCCAACAGTATGTGCAGTACCTGCAAAACCAGGCGAGGAAGCGATGACAGTGTGATTACTATACTGATGAGGACATGGATACAGATGTTCCTAGAAGTACGGCATGTGGTGATTGGGAGATCATGGTGGCATTGAGCCAGGTTCATGCTGTGGAATGCCGATTCTGGGCTCAGGAAACAAGCACAGATTGGTGGGACCACATAGTGTTGCAGGTCTGGGATGATTCACAGTGGCTGCAAAACTTTCATATGCGTAGGGCCACTTTCATGGAACTTTGTGACTTGCTGTCTCCTGCCCTCACAGTTGAGAAGTGAGTGGCCATAGCACTGTGGAAGTTTGCAGTGCCTGACAGCTACCGGTCAGTCGGGAATCAGTTTGGAGTGGGCAAATCTACTGTAGGGGCTGCTGTGCTGCAAGTAGCCAATGCAGTCATTGACCAGCTGCTGTCAAGGGTAGTGACTTTGGGAAATGTGCAGACCATCGTTGATGGCTTCAGTGCGCTGGGGTTCCCTAACTGCAGCAGGGCGATAGATGGAACACATATTCCTATCTTGGGCCCGGCACACTAGAGCAGCCAGTTCATAAACCGTAAGGGGTACTTTTCCATAGTGCTGCAAGCACTGGTGGATCACAAGGGACATTTCACCGACATCAACGTGGGATGGCCGGGAAAGGTGCATGACACTCTCATCTTCAGGAACTCTGGTCTGTTTGACCATCTGCAGGAGGGACTTACTTCCCAGACCAGAAAATTACTGTTGGGGATGTTGAAATGCCTATAGTTATCCTCGGGGACCCAGCCTACCCCTTAATGCCATGGCTCATGAAGCCATACACAGGCACCCTGGACATAGTAAGGAGCAGTTCAACTATAGGCTGAGCAAGTGCAGAATGGTGGTAGAATGTGCTTCTGGAATTTGAAAGCGCGCTGGCGCAGTTTACTGACTCAGTTAGATCTCAGCACAACCAATATTGCAATTGTAATTGCTGCTTGTTGTGTGCTCCACGATATCTGTGAGAGTAAGGGGGAGACTTTCATGGCGGGGTGGGAGGTTTAGGCAACTCGCCTGGTGGCCAATTTCGCAGCCAGACAACAAAGCAATTAGAAGAGCGCAGCAGGGCACACTGTGCATCAGAGAAGCTTTGAAAGCCGGTTTCATGACTGGCTAGGGTACAGTATGACAGATGTTTGTTTCTCTTGAAGTTATCTGGCCCCTATATATATGAAAGGAAAGTCAAAATTGTTTAAAAACTGTTCTTTATTATTTGTTGCACAACACATTGAGAGAAATCTAGACCGGGGGGAGGGGGTATTTGGTTAGGGGGGTGGAGGAGGAGGGAAGGACAAGTCCAGAAACCAAATCAAAAGTTCGCATATGCCAGCTTTCTGCTGCTTGGGCGATCCTCTGGGGTTGAGTGTGCGGGTCCCTGTAGCCTCCCCCCTCATGTTCTTGGGCGTCTGGATGAGGAGGCTGTGGAACTTGGGGAGGAGGGAGGGCAATTATACAGGGGCTGCAGCGGCAGTCTGTGGTATTGCTGCCTTTCTCGCATTAGATCCACCATACAGAGGAGCACGTCAGTTTGCTCCCCCATGAGCATGACCATAGTGTCCTGTCTGCTCTCATCATACATGTCCCTCCTCTCTTCGTATTCCTGTAATGCTTTATGGGACTTTGCAATTGTTTGCCACCAAGGGAGGGATAGCTCAGTGGTTTGAGCATTGGCCTGCTAAACCCAGGGTTGTGAGTTCAATCCTTGAGGGGGGTATTTAGGGAACTGGGGTAAAAATCTGGGAAATGGTCCTGCTTTGAGCAGGGGGTTGGACTAGATGACCTCCTGAGGTCCCTTCCAGTGCAATAGTCTATGCATTCAGCTGGGCTCTATCAGTGCGGGAAGACTGCATGAGGTCAGTGAACATGTCATCCCAAGTTCATTTTTCCACCTTCTAATGTGGACCAGCCTCTGGGACGGAGTAGATAGGGGCTGCGTTGAAACGTCTGCACCTCCGAGAGGAGAAAAAGGGAGGGTAGTATTTTAAAAGATACATTTCAGAGAACAAAGGGGACACTTCAGTGTAAGTAAGCCATCACATGTGTTCGGGCAACAGAATTCAGCTTGCAGGCAGCCTAGGGGCACACAGGGTTCTGCTTCTTCTACATTCATTTTAATGCTTTCAAACTGCTGGGCCCCCTTTCTCATAGCAAGCAATGCCTGGTGGGTTTACCGTATAAAAGGAGGGTCTGCGGGATCTCTGGAATGATCGCTTCACACAACACCCCACCCC
Source organism: Chelonoidis abingdonii (assembly GCF_003597395.2). Lineage (NCBI taxonomy): Eukaryota > Metazoa > Chordata > Testudines > Testudinidae > Chelonoidis > Chelonoidis abingdonii. The sequence continues at coordinate 141,037,774 of NC_133771.1, forward strand.
CGCACCCACTGCGTGGCTCCAATGAGGCTCTGAGCAGGGATGAGCTCTTTAAACTAAACACTGGTTTCCCCCCACCCGGCCCCCACTGCGTGGCTCTCATCAGGCTTTCACTCACCAGAAGTACCTTCTCCAGGGTCATGGTCCAGGAGCCCATCTTGGGAGTTGGGGAAAGCTGTTGGCTCCAGCATTAAGAATAGTTCCTGGCTAGGGTGGAAAACAGATTCCCCACTTGCCGCCTGTGCTCTGTCATCGTCATCATCCTCCTCCTCCTCTTCGTCCTCCAGTGACTCTTCCTCCTCGCTCCGTGCAACTCCCCCCTTGCACATGTCCACGGACCGGGGTGGGATAGTGGTGGCATCACCCCCCATAATTACACACAGCTCATGGTAGAAGCAGAATGTATAGGGAGGTGACCCAGAGCGCCCATTGACCTCCCTGGCTTTTTGGTACACTTGCCTGAGCTCCTTGATTTTTATACAATGCTGGTCTGTGTCCCTGGAGTAGCCTCTTTCCATCATGGCCCTGGAGACTTTAGCCTATGTATTTTTGTGTTCCTTCTTTTGGAACGTAGTTCTGCCATAACAGACTCGTCTCCCCAACATGTGACGAGATCCAGTACCTACCGTTCGGACCGTGCTGGAGCTCGCCTGCAAATCCGGGACTGCGTGATCTCCTGTGATGGTGGACTGTGCTGATGGTCACGTGCTGATGGTGACCAAATAGGAAACGAAATTCAAAAGTTCCCGGGGCTTTTCCTGCCCACCTGGGTAGTGCATTGGAGTTGAGACTGTTGTCCAGAGCAGTCACAAGTGAGCATTCTGGGATAGCTCCTGGAGGCCAATAATGTCAAATTGCATCCACAATACTTTTAACCCGGGATTGCAATCTCGATTTAAGCTCTACTGCACTTGTCAAGGTTGAGTACAGAATTCGGATTAAAGAGCCTTTTAAATCGAACAAAACGGTTTGGTCATATGGATTGAATAATTTTTTTTTTTTTTTTGAGTTAACTCGGCTAATTCTGAAATAACAGACTAGTGTAGACCAGGCCTAAGATGTTTTCTAGTGAACCATCATTGGATGTGGTGTTCTCAAGTGCCCCTCTCCTAAAAGAGAAGTATTATTAAGATATTAGATTATCAATTTCAGTAAACAGCAATATCTCTGAGGAGCCACGGATTTGTAGGTGATCAGAGATGCAAGCACCTCACAAAAAGACTTATTACTGAGAGCAACAGTGGTTGCTGAAAGAACGCTTCATTAGTAGGCAAGCTGCAATTTACGGAGATGTATAATGGAAAGTGTTCTAGCAAGCACAGAAAAGGCACCGGGGCCCCCAAGAAGATCTGATGTCTGTTCCTGGATCTGTGTAGGAGATAAGATACTCAAAATGTATATTTCTAGTTATATTTTAATATGCAACTTTCTTCCCTCTGCCTGGGCTCTGCTTGATGCAGGGAATGGGGCGGAGCCATCATGAAGCCTATGACTGCTCCCTGTCCTGCACCAGCCCAGACATGGGATCATAGCAGCCTATAGACTGCTCTAAGTATGCCACTGACATAAGGTTCTTGAGGGAGAATCACTATAGGGGAACTCTGCTTTTGCCACACCACTGGCAGTGCCCTCTGTGCCAGCATTGGGGGTGCATCTGGTGCCAGGAGCACCTTCGTCCAGGTTTACACACTTGGTAGGTTCTGATCATCAAGGGGAATTCTCTGCTGGCCATTGATGTCCAGAATCTGGCCAGTTTGTGTCATATAAAATAGCCAGATTGGACTAGAGAATCTGAACCGTTATTATTGATTTATAGAAGATTCTGACTCTTTTGGTGTTTGTGAAACTTTACTCCTCAATCGCTTTCCATCCATAATTCACTTCCCTTTCAATACAACATTCAAAATAGATCAAAATTATCCTTAAGGCCCAAACGTGCACTTGGTTCTGAGCAGTCGTGCTCTGTTGTTCTAATTATTTTATCTAATTAAACTAGAATGTTAGAGCAGTTGTTATTTTTTAGAGGAGAGGTACTACACAAGTTCAAGTCTATGTAATGCTGAACGGAATAGGGTTCAGCTCTAAAACAGCTGACCAGTTAAATCAATCTCAGAAATCAGTTACTTTTCAGTTAATAATTATCATTAATATTGATTTGTGTTGCAGTAGCACCTAGGAGCCCCACTCGTGGACTAGGACCCCATTGTGCTAGGTGCTGTACAAACAAATTGAGCCTTCCTTACCATTCTAAATACTGAGATGTTTGTTCATCTTGCAGGACCCTTACCATGGCACAATTGTGCTAGCTACTGTAAAAGGAGATGTACATGATATTGGCAAGAATATCGTGGGAGTGGTACTAGGCTGCAACAATTTCAGGTAATGAGCTTAGTTGTTTATGTCCTTGTTTTCTTTACGGTATAATAGTCTCTTCTAAATTACAGTTAAATATTTAATACTAGAATTTGTTGTGTTAGAAGAAACTAGAGTAGGGCAAAAAGCAAGGGGCAGAATTGCTAGTCCTATGAGTTAAAAACAACAACTACTAAACCCACAAGATTTTAGAAGAAAAATAAACGTTGGGTTCCTTTTATGTGCCATCTTGATTTTGAACCTTTAAGGTCCTTTTTTTCAACTTTTCTTCACAGCCGCAAGCCCTTGAAACTTGAAAGATTTTGTGAAGGTTTTTAATTTTTTTTTTTTTTTAATTTAAGCTGGGAGGTTCACCTAAGCACTGAGGCCCCACCATCAAAATCCAGGGGAAGTACCCACATGAAAAACTCAGCTTCCTGCCATCAGCTGCTGAGAAGAGGGAAAGGCGAGGGTTTAAGCCAGGGTACTGTCCCAGGATTCCACTTGGGGCCTCTATTTTATATCCGCCTCTGGCTAATAGGCATCTTATAAATCTGAAGTTCTTCCCTTTTCTAGCTGCTAGAAAGAAGATTAAACTTTCATAATTTTTTTTGTCCCTTTCCAGAACATTTTGGCTGTTGCAAGGGGTGTGGAGGTTAGCAGCAAGCTGAGTACTTGCATACTTGGCTCCTTCCTGACCCTCTGTTTGGCTTCTTTTCCTCATGAATAACTCCATTGTCTGCTAGAGCAGCATAGAACTGACATGATTCTTGTTGGTTTCGCTGCTGCCCACCTGGTTGCGAATAGGAGCTTGTGGAACTGATCAGAAGCTTGTCAGCTTTGCTCCACTGCTGCTTTGCACAGTTATGAGCAGTAGCAGAGGCACTTGAGCTACCTGTGCAGATTTAGAAACACTATTGTTTCATTGTAAGTGTGTTTGGAAAGTTATTGCACAGTCATAAGGAATAGAAAGTTAGTTTTCTTGTAAAGGAAAGCATAAGTTCTACATAAGTTTGTGGTACAAGTCGTCTCAATTGCCCAAAGGAAGTGGATTTTTTGAACCCTGACGTTAGTTTTTTGTATTTGTTTTTTTATTCTGTGCCTCTCTTCGCACACCCTTCCCACTTAAATTTACCACCTTAATGTTTTACCATCAGTAACTTACTTACTTTACCCCATTAGTATTTGAACAAAATTAAACAGAAAAATGGAAGAATGAGTGAAGTTAAATACTATCAAAATCATAGTTTAAAATACATTTATTAGCCACCAAAATAGTTATATGAAAACATCACTGCTTTCCATACTACTTGTTTAGTTTTATTCACATCTGTTCCTGCTCCATCCCTGTTTAATACATACATAAAAATACCATGGACATTTTTTAAAAAGTCCCCTCCTCTCCCTGATACTTTATCATCTGAAGTCCCTTCAGGAGCTGAAAGTCCTGCAGGGTCACAAGTATTTCCAAAAATAATAAACCTGCAAAAAGGAATCCACCCCTTTGCTTTCAGATTTCTGTTTCCTTCCTCTATGATAGAATGCTTCAGTACTGGGCCAGTGGTTTATAATGAAGTATTTTGACCTTCAGTAAAAAATGCTCTGTTCTTCGAGTGCTTGCTCATATCTATGCCAGTTAGGTGTGTGCGCACGCCGCGTACACGGGTGTCAGAACATTTTCCCTAGCAGCTGCCCATCGGCCTGGCTGTGGATCCCCCTGGAGTGGTACCAATACGCGCTGTATATATGACCCTGCCAGCCCAACCCTCCTTCAGTTCCTTCTTACCGCCAGTGACCACTGTTGGAACACTGGTCTCTTGCTCGCTAGTGCTCCACTTCTCCCTAGCTGATCTACTTATCTACTGTGTATAGTTATCTTAGTGTTAGTTACCTTTCGTGTTAACTATAGTGCTAAGTATAGTTATCCCTTGAAGGTTACAAAAGGTGAGTAACTGTTTGGGGGTTTTTTTGGGTTAACTTTAAGAAGTCTTGTACCATTACATTTCTTTTCACAGAGTTATCGATTTAGGAGTTATGACTCCGTGTGATAAGATATTGAGAGCTGCTATTGAAAATAACGCAGGTACAGAGATTTCATTTGTACTTTTCAACTATTTGATTTTAAACACAGTTGAATTATATTGCTGATGAGGTATACTTTGAAAGTTTGCGAAACTTACGAACAGCATGGCAGTGCAAAGACTTTACCATAGATAAGTCAGAATTTAAGTGCTTCTCTTTTTTTATTGTTATTGCTACTTATATTTGGTAATTACTTGACACCTTTTATCCAGGGATTTCAAAACACTTGGCAAAATAATACCTGTGTGAAATCGTAAATCCTCTTATACCTGTTTGACAGATGAATAAACTCAGGCTTGGAGAGGTTAAGTGATTTGTCCAAGGTGTCACAAGTCAGAAAAAGAGCTAGGAATAGACTTCTTGGCCTCTAGAACCATTCTGAGCTTGTAAACCAGTGCATGTTAAAACCAGAATTCATCTTTCTAGGACAATAAAGAACTTCTTGTCTGGACCAAGTCCCAGTTGCTATCAAATTCTGTGTTGTGGCTTGGAGGGTGTGAACTGTGCAGGATTACAGATGGGGAGGTTTGAAAGCACCAGTATGGTAGATGAGGGTCCCCAAGGGCTGTGTGTATAGTAATGCAACTCCTTATGCCTTTGTGAAAGGCACATTCACCACCAGTGTGTCCTTTCATGGCTGAGCATGGTGTAGCAGGTTCTGTCACCTCTAAAGCCACTGGCCAATGGTCACTTAGGCTTGGTGGTGGTCTCTTTTTCCTGGAACTCAGCCCTCTGCCCAGGTCGTGATTTAGGTCTACCCCTTCCATGGTAACAAGAAGTCCAGCAAACCGAAGTCGAAAACCTTGTATCAGGTCCTCAGTCCCAACTCTGGGCCCTCTGGTCCTCACTCCTTTCTCTCAGGGGCTTCACTGCACCTTCTCCAGTAGCTAGTAGGGGAACCTAGGCCCTCCCACTCATCTGGATTCCAGCCCAGGGCCCTGTAGTGAGCAGGCAAGGTCTGTCTGTTTAAATCCAGTCCTGCTACCTCTCTGGGCTTCTTCCAGCCATAGCCTTTTAAAAGGCCTTATTCCCACACTCTTCTCTAAGGGTCAAGGATTTGCAGGACTCTCCCCTGGAATCCCCCAATCAAATTCCCAAGTAAAAATACAAAAGAAAACCCAACTTCTGCCTTCTTTGGGGTTGTTCATTCATCCCTCTCTGGTGCTCTGTTATGTTCCTCAGCTGAGCACTTTCCAGGGCTTTTTCCATGGAAGTACAGATTCTACACTTTTATCAGGGCTCACCAGTGGAGCTTACTTTGCCCTGGTGGCTACTCCATATGTCTTCTGGCCTCTTGACAGACGATCCCAGAGTCAAATCTCCCCTTGGTCTCTCTCCTCACAACCACTCTAGTCCCAAAGAATTCCTTCCTCTCCTCCCTGCAGCGCCTTTCTGCTCCAGATGTTCTGCCCTTAAACTATACCCTCTCAGTTGGGACTCCCCTTTAACTGAGCCTGCTCCGCACTCCAGGTGCAGCCAGGTAGCATAACTGGCCTCTCAGGCCCACATTAACTCTTTCAGAGTGTGTGCATGGTACACACTCTATCACAGCCTTATTTAAATTTCAGAGACTGTGGTACCTTGACCAAAATTTTAAATGGTTTCTGCCATCTGGTTCTTCCATTTTGGATGCCCAACATGGGACACCTTAGGCTTCAAGGTGGGTTGGGAGGTGCCACGGGCCCCTCCCAACTCCAGCTGGAGTCAGTAGGAGCTGCACATGCTCAGTATTAGCCCCAAGGTGTCCCAAGTTGGGCTCCCAGAAACATTTGCCTCTTAAGAAAATTCTGTCTCTTCCAGTTAGGTCAAAACTACCATCCAGTGCTTCTGAAATACTATCTTTTATTAATAACTGCTGTGTTTTTACAGTACACTTCCTCTCTTTGGTGTCTGAAGCACAAAGCTGATTTTATAAAGTTTAACTACAGATGAAAAATTGTATTATGTAACACTTCTTTCCTAGGTAGAATTTTTTTTTTTTTTTAACCCATCTTTGTTTAATCTGTAATAGATATAATTGGCCTGTCTGGTCTTATCACGCCTTCTTTGGATGAAATGATTTTTGTTGCCAAGGAAATGGAGAGACTAGAGATCAAGATTCCTTTGTTGATTGGAGGAGCAACTACATCTAAGTAAGTAAGATATTTTGAGGGAGAGGAGTGCAAATATAAGATTTTTTTTTCTTTTTTTTTCTTTTTTTTTTTTTTTTACAATACATAGAAAGGTAACTCTTCTCCCTGCCATGTACCGCTGCTATTATAATTTTCATCTCGAGGCTCCCAAAACACTTTTATCACTGTGGATCAGATCCTCACCCTTTCAACACCGTCATGCAAGAGGCTGAGAAATTTGGCTCTGATCCTGCAAAGCACTTCTGAGTGTACTTAACATTAATCATATCATGATTATGCCATCATCATCGTCGTCATGACATGTCCCAAGGATGCTATGTCCCTTTGCAGATTGATCACCATGCAGATTTGCCTTTAGCTGGACTTTAAGCATATGATGATTCCATTGACTTCAGTGGGCCTATTGACATGCTTAAAGTTTAAGCATATGTTTAAGTGTTTTGCTGGATCAGGATTAGTGTGTGCAGCATCTTGATGACTGAACCCAGGGTCCCATTGAAGCAGGCAAAGGGAGACACATTCTGGCCACTTACCCACGTGCCGCTAAATATTGAATTTGGTAATCTCAGTTTTGGGACTGTGATCTCATTCTCGCATATATTAAAATGAAATAGTGTTACTGTTATGATTTTCTAAAGAATAATATTGGCAGTTGTTGACATCTAATATGAACCTTCTGAACATATTTAAGCAGTGACAACTCTGGGGGTTGCAGAAGTCAGTTCTTGACCGTGTCAAAGTGTTAGCATCGCTTCTTCTTCTTTCTTTACCAGCTTGTGCATGTTCTGATCAGTGCTCTGTGGTTCCCTGAATCCTGGACCAGCTGGCCTTGACAAAATGGTCCAGTAACATTACAGGGACTGACTAGATTAAGAAGACCTCTACTGTCACAGCAATCCACCCTGCATTGTGATGTAAACTTTAAAATAACCTTTAAACCTATGAAATAACCTTTTTTACTTGCATGGGTCTCATTCATTCCCTATAATGTTGAGATTTCAAATACTGATACTTTCAGCAAAGCAATTTTGTCCTAATTAGTGGAGGGCTACCTGCCTCCAACCCTAAAGGTTAGTCATTTGTGGGTCCCAGTGCTTAGTCATTTTGAAACAGCCTTGCACAGTTCATTTATATGAAGACAAAGTAAACTACAAGCATATAAACTTCATGTCGTATTTTGGAGAGTAATAATTTACATATGTGCATTTTATTATACAGTAGGGGTTCTCAAACTGGGGGTTGTGACCCCTCAGGGGGTCGCAAGGTTATTATGTGACGTGAACTGTCAGCCTCCACCCCCTAAACTCTGCTTTGCCTCTAGCATTTATAATAGTGTTAAATATAAAAAAAATGTGTTTTTTAATTTGTAAGGGGGGGGGTCATACTCAGTCTTGCTGTGCATCACCAATACAAAAGTTTGAGAATCACTGTTATACAGTGTAGTTTTGTGTATATGCATATATACAAGTGCATAGACACAGATTGCAATGCATGTAAAATGTATTTGGACTTTTAAATCGAAGACACTTGCTTCATCACAGATTTTGGAGAATGAGGCATTTTCTTTATTACTCTTTGTCATAAACAGATAGCTAAGGGTTAATGTTTCTTTTACCTGTAAAGGGTTAACAAAGGGAACCAAACACCTGACCAGAGGACCAATCAGGAAACCGGATTTTTAAAAGCTGAGGGAGGGAATTTTTGGGTGTGTGTCTTTTGTCTGTGTCTCTGGTCTGTGCTCTCTCAGCTATGAGAGTGATCTCTATCTCCAGGCTTTTCTAATCTTCTGTTTCCAAGTGTAAGTACAAAAGGTAGAAACAATAGGTTTTAATATGTTTTTGGTTACATTGTGTAGGTTTGCTGGAATGTTTTAAATTCTTTCTTTTGGATACAAGTGTTTTTTCATTTTTCTTTCGCATTGACTGTAATTTGTCAGCCTTGATACAGAGCCAGGTTTTATGTCTTTTTCTTCTTGTTTATATAAAGGCTTTCTTTTTAAACTTGTTGATTCTTTTCTAGTTTGAGGCTCAAGGGGTGGATCTCTGTCCGCGGTTCGGTCTCTTCGGGAAAACTAGGGAGAGGGCAAATTCTTTGTGTCCGCGTTGCACAAGCTTACGTTGCAAGGGACTTCTGACTGAGGTGAAAGAAAACGTGATCTCTCGTTTTTGATTTCAGGAATTGAATAAGGGTATCGTCCAGGCCTCAGGGATGGGAAGCCGGGAGGACATACCTCCCCTTGTTCTCTTATATTTCCTATTGTTGTAGACCAGGAACAATCTGAGTCTTATGGGGTCCCGCCAGGAAGGTTTGGGGAGACCAGAGTGAGGCAGGCACTGATTCCTGTCTGGTGGCAGCGCTATCAGATCTAAGCTGGTAATTAAGCTTGGAGGTTTCATGCAAGCACCCACATTTTGGACGCTAAGGTTCAGAATTGGGACTTATGCTTATAACACTCTTAAAAGTAAAATAACACATTTTCTTTTACGTTCAGACAAATACACTTCAAAGGCTGTTTATGAAGAGCCATCTGCACTCAGCCTGTGTAGTCCAAGTTGCACCCATTCTATTTCCTTTCCATAGATGAATGTCAATACTACAAACACCATCATTGCTTGGATATGGGGAAAATAAGTTTGGCTGAGGAAGAAGGAGGTGCACAAATCCACAAACAGGATGTACATAGTTGGGTGTCTTTATTTTGAGAAGCACATACTTCCATTATTACTTAAAATGTCTCTTAGTAATTTCAGGTATAGACATAATGGCAATGTTTTACACTTGATGGTTTTATGAAAGATAATTTTAAAAATATCAAAAAGATGTACTCCCACTGTATAACCGTGCCATGTATCTGTCCACTCAGGTTTTTTCCCACCTTTGCATATTAAAATGAAGGTTGGAAGAGGTTTAGACCTTAAGCAGATATATGACATGATATGATATGATATGATATGATATACGTTCAGGTACCCTCCACACTTGAGGCCCTGCAGGCGGCCCAGGATGTTATAGCTCTGCCGTTACTGGGGGCACTGCTGCCGTCAACTCCTCGGTCCAGAGGAAAGCCGCCACTCGGATCCCTGCAGTCGCTGCCTGGATGGTACCGTTCACAGTCTAGGGAAGGTCCCTGACACCGTTCACCGCTCAGCAACCTCCCCGTGTGCAGTCTGCACCAGTCCCCATCAACCCCCACCAGGTTGTCTGGCTGGGTACTAACTGGCAGGGGTTCCAGGCACTGGTCTGCCTCGAGGGACCATAGACCTAGTGAGGAGAGCGTGCCCTGTCGAGACCAGGACAGACAGGACTGGAGGCCCTTGTCTCTGAGAGCCTACCATAGCTCTTCATGGGATGGGCATCGATTCCGTTCCCATTCTTAGTCTCGCTCGAGGTTCCTGCAGAGGCACCGCTTCAGCAACCCCAGACATGGATTGCTGGCACCTTGCTGTCACGGATCTGCCCGTCGGAGCCAGCTGCGGAGTAGCTGCTACGAGTGGTACTCCTGTTCCTCCACACCAGGGTCACGGACTCATGGTAGCACCGTTCCCGAGACCACCACTCGTCCCGGTCCTGGTCCCGGGATAGCCACAGATCGTATGCCGGCCCAGCCTCCCTTCGCAATCATTAGTCGATGGGCCAGGCTAGTCAGGCTCAATAGCCTGCTCCGCTGGTGCCACAACATGTGCAGTGGCATTAGGCTCCTTGTCTGGCACCATGGTACCAGTGGGCACCATGGCCCCCAGCGCAGCCCTCGGTGGTGACTTGCTTGGTGGTCAGAGCCTTGGAGAGACCATCGGCCTCCCTTTCCCATCTTCCCGGGAAGGAGTCGGTGGAAGCTTCATCCCTGGTTCCGTGCCTGGAGGGAGACCAAGTGGTGGGACCTGCGCCACCGGTGGGGACTCAGAGTACCGCACCCTCACCCTCATCCTCTCGGATGATGCGATTATGGCCCCTCCTCTGCCTGTCCCGCAGGAAGACTCTAAAGCCCACCAGGAACTGTTAAAAAGGGTGGCGTCAAGCCTCAATCTTCAAGCCAAGAAGGTGGAGGAATCCTCAGACTCCCTCTTCAACGTCCTCTCTGCTTCAGCACTGGATGGGGTGGCTCTCCTACTCCATAAAGAGGTGGCCAAAATTTTGAATGCCTTGTGGCAAACCCTGGCTTCCTTACCCCACATCTCTAAGAGGGCAGAACGCAAGTACATTGCGCCTGCCAAGGGGTATGAATACCTGTACACCCACCCTGCCCCCAATTCCCTAGTGGTCAAGTCGGTTAACCACAGGGAGAGGCAGGGCCAACCACTAAGAATAAGGACTCGAGGAGACTGGATCTATTCAGTAGAAAGATTTATTCGTCCTCGAATTTCCAACTAAGGGTGGCAAATCACCAGGCCCTGCTGGGGAGATACAAGTTTAATTTGTGGGGCTCTCTGCCCAAATTCGAGGACTCCCTCCAAGAGCATGACTAAAAAGAATTCAAGACTCAGATGGAGGAGGGTACAGCTGCCGCCAGGACTGCCTTCTTTAGCGCCGTTGTCCGTCAGGGTGCACTTGGAGGCCATATCAGCCTTCCACCTGCTGGTACGGGGCCACATGGTGTTCTCCCATGCCATGACTGGACGATTCCTTAAGGGTTTGGATCGCCTCTTCCTGTATGATAGGTCCCCAGTCCCACAGTGGGACCTGAACTTGGTGCCGACCAGGTTGACTGGTCCCCCATTTGAACCGCTGGCTACATGCTCCCTCCTCCATTTGTCCTGGAAAATAGCCTTCCTGGTAGCGATCACATCCACTAGATGGGTCTTGGAGCTCCGGGCCCTGACCTCTGAGCCCTTGTAGATAGTGTTCCTTAAGGATAAGGTCCAGCTCTGCCCACACTCTTTGTTCCTCCCCAAGGCAGTCTCCACCTACGACATGGGTCAGGACATCTTCCTGCCAGTGCTCTGTCCCAAACCCCACACATCCAGTGAGGAGCGCTGCCTCCCCATGCTGGATGTAAGATGGGCTCTGGCTTTTTACTTGAAGTGTACAAAACCATTCAGGAAGTCTTCACAGCTGTTCATCGCCTCGGCTGAACACATGAGAGGTCGGCCGATCTCCACTCAAAGGCTCTCCAACTGGATCACCTCATGTATTCATACCTATTACGACCTGGCAGGAGTCCCCCTGCCGCCGATTGTGAGGGCACACTTGACCAGGGTGCAAGCCATGTCAGCTGCATTTCTGGCCTGTGGTCCCCATCCAGGACATCTGTAGGGCTGCCATGTGGTCACTGGTTCACACACATTCACCTCGCATTATGCGATCATCTCCCAGACCAGGGAGGATGCCAGGTTCGGCAGGGCTGTACTCCGTCCAGAGTGTCTATGAACTCCTACCCACCTCCAACTGATACAGCTTGGAATCACCAATGGTGGAATGCACACGAGCAATCACTCAAAAAAGAAAAGACAGTTACCTTTTCCATAACCAGTGTTCTTCAAGATGTGTTGCTTATGTCCATTCCACATCCCACCATCCTTCCCCACCGTCAGAGTTGTCTGGCAAGAAGGAACTGCGGGTGGGGGGAGCATGCAGCGCCCCTTATACCTTACCATAGCGGCGCCGCTCTAGGGGTTACTGGGGCACTCCTCTACGGGTACTGCTGGGGAAAAGACTTCCTGCACCGGCGCACGTGGCGAGCACACACACCTGCTGCGGAATGGACATGAGCAACACATCTCGAAGAACGCCAGTTACGGAAAAGGTAACTGCCTTATCAAGTTGTAGTGAGATTTGATAAGGTAGCAAAATGAGCAAGCAAGACATTGCTTGCTAGTGGAGTCAACATGTTTTCACACCGTTTGTCAGGATGAGTTGCTGAAAGGACCAACTACATAGAATACAGTGGGCTAGGGTGTGATCTGGCACTCCATCCCTATTCAGCAAGGTGCGTTAGTGCATGCCCAAGATCAGTGGGACTCATGTGTGCGCCAGCACTTTGCTGAGTAGTGATGGACTTAAATGCTGTGCTGAATTTTGGGTGTGTGTGTGAGAGAGAAAGAGAGAGAGAGAAACTGTGTCTCCCTCTAGTGACTGGTCCTATCACGGACCTTGCAACTTACAAAGTTCCTCCTTCAGTTCAAGTGAGCGGGTGCTTGCACTTTTGGTTCTAAAGGCTGTGCGTTTTTGTTACATGCAACTACAGTAGAACGCCTTATGTACTGTCAATCTCAGTACATCAGTTGTCTGTGTTAGTGGAACTCTGTTAAAAGACAAGAGGCCTACTTAAACAGAAGTACTTGTAAGATGTACAGAAGAAACTATAATTTTTTTTTTTCTGGTGGGTTTAGCCTTGAACATCAACCTCATGGGGTATTATGAGGCTCAATTAATTGATGAGCACAATTCTGTTCTTGTTACAACCTTTTAAAAGTCAGTGAGGTTACATGTAGGGTAAGCTGGCATAGAATTTGGCCCAATATTTGTAAAGAATTTTGATACCCTTGGAAGGAGCTACTGTACATGTAAATTATATCTGTGTTTATTGATCAGTTTACCGCAGATAAATGGATTAATGTCATCTTCTGTTCTAGTTGTAAGTTTAGGATTTCGTTGTCTGCCAAAAGAAATCTTGGCTTTTTAAAATCTTCATAAAAAGCACAAGCTTGACAGTGTCTCAGTGCATCATGGTTTTGAAAAGCCTTGTACCTTGGCAACACTTACTTTTGTTCTGTTTTCCCATTTCAGAACACATACAGCTGTGAAAATTGCCCCACGGTACAGCGCACCAGTCATTCATGTCCTGGATGCATCCAAGAGTGTGGTGGTTGTAAGTTCTGGATCACAGTTTTCCCCCCTCAAGCAGATACACCCCACCCCACTCCTTCTTGTAGTGCTATATGTTTTATAACAAGTGACTTGATCCTGCAAGTTCACTGTGGGTAAAAGTCACCCTGTGCTTGGGGCTAGATCAGGGCCTGTGCACCAGTGGAATCCCACTGAAGCCTATTTTGAGAGCTTAGTGGGAATGAACTGTTGCCTAAGTCTTGAGCTGGTCATTAGCAAAGGGTGCATGTGCAGAACACCCATTCAGGTCCCTTTGCTTAGCTTGTAACTCTTAAGAATGTCATCAAAAAGCCTTTTCCTGCTTTTTAAAAGCTAATTCCTACAGACGAGGCCTGCCTGGTAGTACTCATGACACTGTCATCAAGAGGAGGAAACCTGTAGTCAGGGATACCCCCTGGCTTCTAGGCTGAGTTGAGTTCGTTGCCAAGCTGGGGAGAGCTCAGAGTATGTCAGTAAGGCCAGGTCTACACTGCGACTTTAAATCGGTTTAATGGCCGATATACCGATTTAACACTGTACCCGTTCACATGACGTCGTCATTAATATCGAGTTAAACGGCTCCTTAAATCGATTTCGGAACTCCTCCCAGACGAGAGGAGTAGCGCTAAATTCGATAGTGATAACTCGGATTAGGGTTCGTGTGGACGGAAATCGACATTATTGGCCTCCTAGAGGTATCCCACAGTGCACCACTGACCGCTCTGGTCCGCAATCCGAACTCGGATGCGGAGTGCCGGTAAACAGGAAAAGCCCCGAGACCTTTAGAATGACATTTCCTGCTTTCACGTGTCCAGCTCTGATCAGCACGGGTGGAGATGCAGTTCAAATGCAAAAGTAGCTCCTGCATTGAACCTTACGGGAGATACTAGATCTGATCGCTGTATGGTGAGACAAATCTGTTTTATCAGAGCTCCGTTAAAGAACAGGAAATGCCAAAGCGTTTGAAAAATAAACTCCAGGATACACAGCAGTGCGTGACAACCGTAACGGGAAGCCAGAGACTCAAACGGATGGTCATGGAGGGAGGAAGGGAGGGAGGGGGTTTAAGGAGGACTACAGCTACCATTCTCCACAGCACTATTTGCATTCTTGGCTGAGCGCCCAATGTCTGTAGCTTAATACACGGTGTCTTGCATGGTTCACGGAACAGCTCGTCAGTCCCTCCCCTCCCCCGACCGTGAAAGAAAAGTAAAATAAATAATTCCTTGAGTACTGTAAATGTCACCCTCTGTGTACTGAATGCTGCTGGCAGACGCGATGCTGCTGCGGTGAAGAGCAGATGTTTTCTGCCCAATCACGCACTGTGCTCTCAACCCGGAAGTGGGAACTATGGGATAGCTGAGGAACAGCTACCCACAGTGCACTGCTCCTGAAATCGATGGTAGCTTTGGACCATGGACGCAAACAATCGATTTTGTGATCCCACTGTGGACATGCTAAACCGATTTTATTAGATCTGTTTTGTAATATCGGATTAAGCTAATTCGAAATAATCGTGCAGTGTAGATGTACCCTAAGTGAAGTAGTGCTTGAGGTTTTTGTCTTGCCAGGCTAGTTCATGAGCTGGACATCAGGCAACTTCCCCTTGGAAGTAACATTCCACATGATCAGGGTGTGACCAATATATGGATGAAATGGAGAATTAAAAAAATTTTCTATAGGAACTCACTGTTTTATCAGTTGGAATCATCTCTTGCACTGAGAGCTGGCTCCATGGTGATACAAAGTAAGATTTGTTCTCTAGACCCACCACTGCAGTACATTGTTGAAGTTGGTTATCTCCTTATCGCGTATTATTTTAATCCATATCAAATGCCTACTGTATAAAATTGCCAGTATAATATCTATGTAAATAAGCACAGGGAAACACAAATGTGATGAAAAATAAATATCTGCAACTCCCCCACCATATCACATCTCTGTATCAGATTTGTATGGTGTTGTTATGCTGCTTTTGAATGCTTAAAGCAGTCATAGACAAAATTAAATATTTTATGAACAGAAAAATATCATAGTACCACTATACAAGTCCATGGTATGCCCATACCTGGAATACCATATGCTGTTTTAGTGACCCCATTTCAGAGAATTGGAAGAAGTACAGAGAAGGGCAACAGAAATGGTTAGCGGTATGGAACAGCTTCTATAGGAGGAGAGATTAAAAAGACCAGCATTGTTCAGCTTGGAGAAGAGATGACTGGAGGACGGGGGATATGATGGAGGTCTATACAATTGTGAATTTTGTGGAGAAAGTGAATAGGAAATTATTATTTACCCCTTCACATAACACACCAACCAGGGGTCACCCAATTAAATTAATAGGCAGCAGGTATAAAACTAACATAAGGAAGTATTTGCACAATGCAATCAACCTGCAGAACTCATCGGTAGGGGATGCTGTGAGGGCCAAAAGTATAATTGGTTAAAACAAGAATTAGATAAGTTCACAGAGGATAGGTCCATCAGTGACTATTAGCCAGGGTGGTCAGGGTTACAACCCCATTCTGGACACAGAAAAAGCCCTGGGTGTCTGTCCATGAAGGAAGGGGCTTACCTAGAGGAGTTGTGGGGAAGAAAACCTGTGGAAGGCAGAGCAGGAAGAAACAGAGGGAAAAAGCAGTGAGTGAGTGTCTAAGCTTCTGACTGCTAGAAACTGTGTCTGAACGACAGGGGATGGATCATCTGATAAATTACTCTGTTCTGTTCATTCCCTCTGAACCATCTGGCACTGTCCACTGTTAGAAGACAGGCTACTGGGTTAGGTGAACCATTGGTCTGACTGAGTATGGCCGTTCTTACGTTCTCAGGTAGATTGCGATATGAATAATAGACATCTCAAATTACATGCTTTTGCTTGTAAATATATTATCCTGGGGTTGACTTATGGTTTTTTCAAACTTTGATTCTTCACATTGAATAATTTTCTTTTTGGGAGACACCTACAGTACTATATCTTATAGATATGCCCCCTTGACTCCATAAAAATATCATTTTCATACTCCACCCCGGATGCCTAAAAGCAAAGTATATGTTAACTTTATGGACTCTGGTTTTTTAGTAAGCCAGAAGTTTGAAGAAGCTTTGAGGATTTTAGTTTTAACGTGAACTCTAGAAGATGAGATCGTTTTAAGTGATGAGTTTTTCCTAAAATGTTCTTTCATTAAAGACAGCATGCTTTAAATTTTAAAGGAAAGTAAAGACTTTGTACTGCCATTGAAAATGACTGATGGTAAAGAAGACAGTTGCTCAAAGGACCTAATAATCCCCTCCAGGGGTAAAGGAGATGATAACCTTGAGGATGTGGAGAAAAAAGGAGTGTCACTTTCACTTCATCACTTTTCTTCCATATCCTCCCGGCCTGAGGATCTACATTTGGGAAGAGGATCTGCCAAATGCTGGCAGAGACAGACAACAGCTGTGCTCTGTGGTGTCATTTCTCCTGCCTCTGACCTGCAGTCCCACAGAGATTTCCCCACTGGAGTTAATGCTAATGGGGGTCTGCATTTTCTTACTGGATTCCCTCTTCTGAAACACCCTCAAGTGGAACATTCCCAGGGGAAGCAGCTGCTGGCATGAAAGATAAACCCTGTGCCTCTGCAATGCCTTTATGTGTATGTCCCTGGACTAAATCAGATCCGATGAGACATAGGGTTTCTGTGCATCAGCCTCCCAGCCCGTTCTGTGGGAAGAAAATGCTTGTTATGGACAAAATCTGAGCAGCATTGTGAAAAAAATTTTTTAGGATAAAGTCGAATTGCCTGAGTTTGGGGTTGCAGCCGAGAACTGAAAAAAGTTAACACAGACCCCGATTTCCAAACTGCAGTTTGCTCACTCGAGATGTTCTTACAATTTCCTGATTTAATCTAGCTGACTGCTTCTCAATTGCTATCTTTGGCTAGCCCATTGTATTTAAGTGCCCATTTCCACAACTACAGTGGCATAATGAATAATTTAAGAGACTTTGATTATAATTCAAGGCATTTTGCAGTGACAAGCTATTGAACTGGGTGAGGCTAGTTACGGATTCATTGTCTTCTGATCTGTAACTGTTATAGAAGATAGCCATGTGGGGCGAAGACAGATGCTGGTGCATTCAAACTACCCACTGAGGGAGTTATGGGGTTATGTGCTGTTCCTCAGAACAGGAAAATACCTTTTAGAAAAGAATGTCGAATCCTCTGGCTGAGCCTTGGCCTGGTTCCTGTGCCTGTTTAGAGGCTGTTAGCGGTCTCCTCCTCTCAGCACATTCCTGAACTCTCATGCCACTGTACATGCACTGTCTTTTTTTGATAACATGGACAAAAAAAGAACATGTCCTAATCATGTAAAGGACTCAAGGAGCCACATCCTAACTTCAGTAGATACAGTCAAAACATGCTTTATAACACCCACTTATTTCGGTTCTTCCTACCTCCAGCAAATTGACTCTATATAAAGTGAGGTTCATTAACTTCTGGGGCATCCCCTTGTGGCTGGATCTGGGGATCAGTTCTCATCTGGTCTGGCGCCCACTTGTGTCAGTCACTCTGTCTCAGCAGTGGTCTCTCCTCCAGTACTTCACAGCACTCCCTTTCCATGACTCCTGGCAAGGTCGCTGTATAGTCTCCCCCTTCTGTGGTATCAGAGTCCCTCCACACCAGCTGTCTGTGCACCGTCCCAGGCAGTGCTCTTTGCCAGTTCCCAGTCTGTGCCACTTCCCCAGACGTTGGTAGGGGAAGCTGGATCCACCTACTAATCGATGTTGCAGCCCAGAGACCTAGTCAGTAGCAGTCAAGGTCTACGCAGTTTTAATACTCACTGCTCTTTCCCTCTGTTTCTTCCTACTCTGCCTTCCACAGGGTTTCTTCCCCACAACTCCTCTGGGTAAACCCCTTCCATCAGGGACAAGCTACCAGGGCTTTTCCTATGTCCAGAGAGTGAGTGCAGACCCTCTCCCTCAAGCCCTTTTCTGTTCTCAACTCCCTGGCTTTATACAAGCCCAGCCTGCTCCTGCTTAGCTAGACTTCATCTTCAATTAACACTTTTCACTGAAGCTTGACTCTCTCTGCCACCCCACTCCCGCCCCCAGCTGTGGCCTGTATGGTTAATGGGACCCTTCTGAGGCCCATAACCACTTCAGGGCTGGTGTGGGATGAACGCGCTATCACACAGTGCCTCTGTCCTCTCCCCACATGGATACTGTGCCTTCTCTCCCTGTACCCTCCCCAGGAAATTTATGCTGTGCGTCCTCCAATTTCTTTGCAGGCATCTTTCCTCAATAGGGAGACAAAGGATTAGGTCTCAGCAGCTCCTTTTCTTCTCCTCTGTGCAGCACTGGGTGGCTGTCAGTCTGTGCCAGATGCTGCCCTTCTCTTCTGGCGGTGAAGACAGAGTGGGTGACAGCACCCTTTGCCACCTCCCCATAGTGACAGGGCGGGTAGGCGTGGTTTAGTTCATTCTTTATGTATGAAGTATTGGTCATTTTCAATTGGTTCCTTTCCCTTAAACTAGCCATTAACTAATGACTAACATTTAGCTAATTCCTAGGATGATTGCTATCTGGGCATCAACTAATGTCTTGGGCTTTATTTTGACTTTATAGTAGGGAGGTGGCTGCTGGTAGGTGGGGACACATCTGGAATTACCATATGTACTCGTTCATAAGCCAAATATTATTGGTAAAGAAGTGACGCATCAAAAAGCAGGGGTCAGCTTATAAACTGGTCTACACCAAAATTTGATGATTTTAAACTCTGTGGAATCATTGAATTGGCTACCTAATACATTTGTCATTTTGTTTACCTGGAATGTCTGCAGGCATGGAGCCCCTCAGCTCCCTGTGGCCGCGGTTTGCTGTTCCTAGCGAATGGGAGCTGCGGGAAGTGGCGTGCCTTTCCCTCCTTCCATCTGTGGATAGTTTCCAGCAGCTCTTCTGGGCCAGGAACAAGAGGGGTGCAGGTGGTGGGAAACAAACCACGAGTAGGATTGGTCCCATCTGAGGGAGTCTTGACTGCAAGGGAGAGGGAGGCAGAATGCATCAGATTCTGTGCCTTTATGGGAATTGTTTCCTTCGGCACTCTCAGAAAGGCCAGAGAGCTGACAATGGACGGCGGGGCTAGAAGGTATAGCTTGGCTGCATCAGTCAGTGTTAGTTTGAAGTATTGCTATAATATGTTAGTCTCTCATCTACAATATGATGATTTACTAGCTCACTGGTAGTTTAGTGATGGGACTGGGCTCTTCATTATCACCCTGAGCTAGATAAAAACTGTCACAGTTCAGGGATACTGCACCTGTGTTCCTTCTCCGAGCTCCACCAAAGGCACCTGCTCTAGGCTCCAGGTTCCATACCCATCACTTCTGATCACACACTCATGTCCGCCTTCCTTCCTGACTGTCATTGCCAGCAGTCACAAGTTATCACACAGCTCTTTTCAAGCAAACATTTATTCTTAAGGTGAAAGCATTACGGGGAAAACATTAAAACAACAAAAGAATCTACAGACATGCTAATAAGCTTACCCCAGAGATCACCCCAACTCCAAGAAGGGTTCTGGCAGGGAATCAGGCCTTCAAACCCCATAAAGGGGGTTTTCTGTGGTTACAAGTTCATAACACCCAGCACGCCCATGAATAGGTCAGTCTTTCCTTAATACAGCTTGAGCCTTTGATCTTGAGACTCCAGGAGCAGGTAGTAAGCAGACAGCGGTCCCCTCTTCAGGCTCTATCTTCCAACAACTGGGGCTTTGCATAAATGGAGGTGGGTAATTTGTATTCACCTCTCCATAGAGATTTCCCAGGCAAACCACTTGACGCTGTTTGTCCCAAAAGTCCATTCTTGTCTGGCACATCATTCAGTATAGTCCTTTGAAGTTCATAACGCTTTCCAGGGTTCACATCCTGTTTCCTCCCAGAGAGATGTTATGTACAACCCTGGCCCACAATACACTGGACCCCAAATGGACCAAAACATAATTCAGTAAGGCCTCCCAAGGATATTTTAGGAAATTGCTAGGTTGGTCACAAAACCCACAGAAGCTGCAGCATGAAAGGCTGATGACTCACTTTGAAGTTCAAACTTGTCCATGCTGCAGCAGCTTTCCTACTGCTAAAACTCCCTTTTGCTTTCTCAGTGCTCTCAGCTGCTAGATGAAAACCTGAAAGACGATTTCTTTGAAGAAATAATAGAGGAATATGAAGACATTAGACAGGACCACTATGAGTCTCTCAAGGTAAAAAAAATAACTGCGTTGTGTATTGATTTAAATTCTTTCCCTTCTAAAATGATTGGTCCTTTTATCATTTTGCTTGTAAAACAAATTCCATATATTAGTGATCTTTGGGCATATTTCCATCAATTTAAAACATATAGTACAAATCATTAATTTATAAAAGGCAACATGAAATGGAATTGTCCAGCCCACAAAGGAAACTCTACCCAACTCTCACCATTCACTCAGGAAAGGCCTGATTGTCATAGTTTATTATTTACACTGCTGTGGTGTCCAAGATTAGGGACCTGCACGGTAATTGAGATGAAGGTCTGGACAAGACTTTTAGCTGTTTGGAAGAAAGCCAAGGTTGAGTTTTAGAAATGTTGGTAGGGAGAAAGAATTCATTTGGAGACAGACTGAATATGAAGGATGAGACTATGGAATGTACTGAAGACACCTCCTAGGTCCTCTGTCTGACAAGACAGACAAAGAAGCATGCTCGAAGATCAACCAGCTCTAACTTTGGCCTCTTTGCAAGTGAAGTTGATTCCAAAACTTAGGGTCCTCTGCTGGGAACATCTTGCTAAAGTTTCCCACAATTGCACTACCACTGGTGCAGCAACTCTGGGAACTATGGTGTAGACCAGAGGTGAATTCCTGACCCCATTGAAGTCAATGGCAAAATTTGTATTGACTTCACTGGGCCAGAATTTCATCCTATGTATCAGGAAACACTTATGATTTTTATGGCTGTCATCTAGACTTGCTCTGAGCAAGGTTAGACAGAGGTAAAATGCAGCACCTTCCTATGCATTTGTACTCATTTTTTTAAACTAATAAAAGGAACTTAAATTTATGTGGGAAGATTAATGCTTGATAATCTTATAGACTAAATCAACTAGAAATGTCTGTCCATTAAGAGTAGTACAGTAAATTGACTAGCTCATTGTAAAGTACATTTTATATTAGTCTTACCAAGATATTTGCTGGATGATGAAATTAAAGCTGTCCTCAGATGTATCATTAACAAAATCATTTCAGACTGTAACAAGGTCATTGAAGTTACTTTGCTCAAAGCTGAGAGGTTATATAAATGTATCTTTTATTTCCATACAGGAAAGAAGATATTTATCATTGGAGCAAGCTAGGAGAAAAGGTTTCCATAATGACTGGCTGTCAGACTATAAACCCGGTCAGTTTACTTTTTTTTTTTAATTGAACACTTAATACTTGATAACCTCACTGGATATAGCTGTGTGGTGTCCTGTCAGAGGGAGCAGCATGACTTGAAAATAAATTGGTATTGTGACAAAGTTCTTCCTCTACCTTGGTAGGTCCTGCGCTTTATTGTACGAGTCAACTCCCCCTGTGTCTGATCAGGAGTGGGGAGGTTTGGGGGGAACCTGGGCCCGCCCTCTACTCCGAGTTCCAGCCCAGGGCCCTGTGGATTGCAGCTGTCTATAGTACCTCCTGTAACAGCTGTATGACAGCTACAACTCCTTGGGCTACTTCCCCATGGCCTCCTCCAAACACCTTGTTTATCCTCGCCACA
This sequence comes from Chelonoidis abingdonii, assembly GCF_003597395.2. Classification (NCBI taxonomy): domain Eukaryota; kingdom Metazoa; phylum Chordata; order Testudines; family Testudinidae; genus Chelonoidis; species Chelonoidis abingdonii. The sequence goes on from NC_133771.1 coordinate 141,059,904, forward strand.
GGACCTTCCTCCTGGCGTCTTATAATGCTTGTATGCCTCAGTTCTCCAGCAGCACACCCTCACCCTCTCACTCTCACTCTCAGCTCCTTGTGCCTCTTGCTCCCAGCTTCTCACACGCGCACCACAAACTGAAGTGAGCTCCATTTTTAAACCCAGGTGCCCTGATTAGCCTGCCTTAATTGATTCTAGCAGCTTCTTGATTGGCAGGTGTTCTAATCAGCCTGTCTGCCTTAATTGTTTCCAGAAAGTTCCTGATTGTTCTGGAACCTTCCCTGTTACCTTACCCAGGGGCTAATATATCTGCCTTCTGTCACTCTCCTGTAGCCGTCTGGCCTGACCCTGTCACGGTATCTGTTGAATTTGAAGGGATTGTTGTTGCACAAATGAGAGATCAGTGGCCTAAAATGAAGTGTTCTCATCCCCGTGCTTGCAGATGTTTGGCCCCATTACATTTATTTTTGTTCCTTCTGATTTCCAGCTTGTGAAACTTTCCAACTTTTATACATTGCCAAAAAGTGAGTGTTGTACATTATTTTAAAACCAAAGATCCATTATAGTACATATAATCAAATCATAGAAATGTAGGACTGGAAAGTGCCTCAATATGTCATCTAGTCCAGTCCCCTACACTCAAGGCAGGACTAAGTAATAACTGGACCATTCTTGACCACTATTTGTCTAACCTGTTCTTAAAAACCTTCCATGACGGAGATTCCACAACTTCTCTAGGTGTGAACTCACTAGTACCTACTTTCACAGGGCCAAAATGCAGCACTCAGTTTCTAGTAACTAATCTTTATAAAGGTCCCTCCTAAGGTAGCAGAAAAGGTGGGAAGATGCAAATGCTGGACCAGTAGCTACATCATAACAAGAACCCACCACTGCACAATGCACCCTCACCGCCCTTATCCTAGTGGATGTACGGAAGTTGCAAAAGCTCCTGCAGCTTCCCGACTAGGTTTTATGTGGAACTTCACAGCTGGTGAACTGGGCTGTCTGAGTAGAAGAGTTGGATATAAAGCAGAGGTGGGCAAACTACAGGCCATGGCCACATCCGGCCTGCAGGACCATCCTGTCTGGCCCATAAGCTCCTGTCTTGGGAGGCTTCCCCCCAGACCCTCCCCTGCTGTTTCTTCTCCCCCGCAGCCTAAGCTCACTGCACCACAGGTGCAATGTTCTGGGCGGCGAGCTCCTGGGGCAGTGCAGCTGCAGAGCTGGGGCCTGACCCTGTGCTCTGTGCTTCGCAGCGCAGCTGCCTGTCCTGGTGCAGCTGCGCCACCAGCCACCAGTGCTCCAGGCAGCGTGGTAAGGGGGCATGGAGCTGGGGAGGAAGTTGGATAGAGGGCAGGGAAGTTCGAGGGGTGGTCAGGGGCCAGGGGTGTGGATAGGGGTCGGGGCAGTCTGAGGCAGGCGAACAGGGGGGTTGAATGGGAGCAGGGCAGGAAGGAGAGGAGGGGTTGGATGGGGCAGTTAGGGGTGGACAGTCCAGGGGCGGTCAGGGAGAAGGGGTGGCTGGACGGGGCAGGAGTCCTGGGAGGGCAGTCAGGAAGGAGGGTGGGGGTTGGATGGGGTGGGAGGTCCGGGAGCAGGCGAGGGACAGAGAGCAGGTGGGGTGATGGGGCAGGGATCCCCGGGGGGCCGTCAGAGAACGGGGGAGGATAGATGGGGCAGAAGTCTGGGGGGGGCTGTCAGGAGGCGCAAGAAGCAGGGGCGGGTCGGATAGGGGGCGAAGGCCAGGCCACACCTGGCTGTTTGAGGAGGCACAGCCTCCACTAACCGGCCCATCATACAATTTCAGAAACCCAATGCAGCCCTCAGGCCAAAAAGTTTGCCCGTCCTGATATAAAGCATCGTTATAGAAACCATTTACTGGAAGGTAGTCTATGCATCTGCCCAGTTCTGACATATTCTAAGCCCTATGATCAACAAAGTACTGTAACTTCATGAGTCCAACACAATTATGTACCAATCAGTATTGACTTGGATGAACTAATGAAGGAACTTTAAATTTCATATGTCAAGACTAAGGCCTGATAATCTTCTAGGTCAGTGTAGTGGTCCAGATGATTATCTAGGCCAGATAATAGTGATATGGTAGTTAGATTTACTTCAGTTTGTTGTGATAGTCTTCTGAAGGATGACAACTTTAAATACTTCGTGTGACACACAGATGCTGGTGAGAGTTCAAAAGCATAGGGAACAAGAAAACTAAGTTATAAATGGCAGTGATGGTTTGTTTCCTTGCTGTGTTGTGTACAGTAGGACCTCTGAGTTATGAACCTCTGGGGAATGGAGATTGTTCATAACTCTGAAATGTTTGCAACTCTGAACAAAATGTTACAGTTGTTCTTTGAAAAGTTTACCACCTGAACATTGACTTAATACGGCCGTGAAACTTCACTATGCAGAAGAAAAATGCTGCTTTACCTTTTTTTTAGTAGTTTATTTTGAACACAGTATTGTATTTATTTTTATTTTTTGTCTCTGCTGCTGCCTAATTACATATTTCCAGTTCCAAATGAGGTGTGTGGTTAACTGGTCAGCTCGTAACTCTGGTGTTCATAACTCTGAGGTTCTATTGTATGTGACAGATTCAGCAATATGTGGTAATTCCCAAATGACAAACTACTTTAAACTTCTACAGTTAAACCTAAATTCTTTGGTACTCAAGTTTTTGAAGATTATGACCTGGAGAGGCTGGTGGAATACATTGACTGGAAGCCTTTTTTTGATGTCTGGCAACTTCGGGGCAAATATCCCAACCGAGGATTTCCTAAAATTTTTAATGATAAAGCAGTGGGTGAGTATTGAAATAGCATTTCTTGTATGAAGGCAAGGCAGACAGACCAGTTATTTAAAATATATATTCTCATTGTTCACAAATACACATGAGAAACTTCAATTGAATCAGAAAGTGTTTAATGTTGGTATAAAAGATTAATAATGAAAAGTAAGTGGGGAATTATTTAGGCCCCAACTGTAAAGAGTTCACTTGTATATAAAAACAAAGGAAAATATTTTGATGATGAAAAAAATTATAGAGGGCTTGATATGTCTATATTCATTGTTGGACAACATCACTAGAAGCCCTGGGTCCCATCACAGAATCACAGATAGGCATAATCCTGAAAGTTCTTTTTAAAAGACCATTGGAACATATGTAATAAAGCTGCAAGTGTATCCAAACCTCTAAAAATTAGTGTTCTTTCTGCTATACTGTATTTAGAGCCCTTCAAATCTGCAGATAGAAGCTTTATAGCTGTGGATAGTTGTGGACCATGTTTGTGGATCACAGATTGGATGCGGCTACAAATTTTATATCCACAAAGGATTCTGACTATATTGGATAGCCAGATAATTTGGTGTAAATATGAAGTATTTAATACACACTAGCAGAGTTAAGTGAGCTAAGGAATGGATACTATCAGAGTGAGGATGGTTTATGTGGTCTTGTGTGTTTGGATAAGCAAGACACTGGGGCTCGCTCTTTTAAAGCAGTATGGAATGGTTACCAGTAGTGGATGACAGCGCAGAGTCTGTGAGGTGTTTAGGTGTAAGGGGGTCCCAACCACAATCTAATGATTTCTGGGGTATTTTAGGTACTTTCATGTACAGTCTGTCCACATCACTTATTCTGCTCCACCTTTTTTATTGTACTAGGATTCTGCTGGCTGAAGTATTTGTGCAGCAGGTGTACTGTTACGACTGCATAACCATCACAGCACTGACACCTCTGTTAGCAACAGCTAAAATGCTACAGCAGTAACCAATAAGAAAGATGACTGAGGAAATAGCAGGATTATCCAGAAAGTGTATTTATTTAAAAAGAGGGGAGGGAGAAGCTGGAAAGTTGGTTAAAGTTATAATGTCTCTCTCTTTTTGTTAGGAGAAGAAGCCAAAAGAGTTTATAATGATGCTCAGACTCTACTAAAAACTTTGATTAGCAAAAAGAAGTTGCAAGCCAGCGGCCTGGTTGGGTTCTGGCCAGCGCAGAGTGTTCAAGATGATATTCATTTATACATAACAGAAGAGGCATTGCAGTCTGCAGAACCAATAGCTAAATTTTATGGCTTAAGGCAACAGGTAGGAAGTGGAGTGTTTGCTGACCCAGTATAAAGTTCTTTGTGTTGGCTTTTGAAGATGGAATAAAGGGATTATATTAAAGTTCATGCTGAAAATGAAGTTAGCTATAATCTGTGACAGCAATCTACAAAGGAAGAGTCATCTCCTGATCCCGTCTGCCTTTTTTTCAAAAATTATTAGTTAATAACATAAGATCTGGTAATGGTGAAACAGTGTATTACAGAACACTCCTTAGATTTCATTTTTTCAGATTCTTTTTCTTCTAATATTTTCGCACCATTGTGCATCTATCATGCTGCATGACTTCATAATCAAGACCCTGTATACCCAACCTAAATTTTGCACCAAGATTCTCCATCAGACTGGAAATTCTGTGGTAGCTCAATTTATACTAAAAATGAGATTTTTGAATTAAGTATGAACATTAATAATGTCTGTCCTGCAGTTAGCTGCAGTCTTTATTTTTGTTTAATTCTCACCTGGGGAAACAGTTAGTTAATTATTGACATTTTAAATGATCATCTTTAGGTTTGCATTAACAACCCATTCACATGAATGGAGAAGTTTGGATTTCTCAGAGTTACTGTTTCAGGCTATCCCGGGAAAATAATGTTGGTTCAGTTTATGCTTAGTTCATATTTTCAGAGTTATCTTTATTTCTGGAGCACAGTTTTGTGTACAGGTGTGGATTCTGTGACCATGCTGCAGGATTTTGTCTAAGGTAACAGCATTGTTAGAGGGATACTGTCAGTTTACAGATCACACTTCCATATGGAAATTTTTTTTACTGCAGTTGTTACAAGCAAACCTTAAGATTACTAGAACTGAGAGATTTTTTTCCCCCTGCTTTATTTTATGCCTTTGACAGCAGTTTTATTATAGCCTGTTATACTAATCCTCTTGTTTGGTCAGTTTCCTCTGTTTGTGTAGAGCTTTCAATCAGCAACAAGGGAGAGAAAAATGTTCTTTAAAAATGTGAAAACCTGGTTGCAAGATTAGTTCTGGGTCTCACGGGTCGGGTGTTGTACACAGTTACTTTCGGCTCTTTGTTTTACTGATTGGATTTCAATATGAGTGTCTCTTTACAGGCTAATCCCATTGGTCTATCATCTAATATGCTGATCCTGGGCCTTAACATAAACTTCACTTTGAAAAGATGGAAAGCATCATACATCTAGGACTGGCATATACTTGCCTTCTGCTATTTACAAGAATATCTTGTATCTAGAAATCCTTGTGGTTTAAAAATAACAATTTCTCGCCTGTTGAGGGAAAGTAGATGGACCCATTTCTAGGCCTGTCTGAGTAATGGGGGGAGGAGGGGAGAGGGAGGGATAGCTCAGTGGTTTGAGCATTGGCCTGCTAAATCAAGGGTTGTAAGTTCAATCTTTGAGGGGGCCACTTAGGGATCTGGGGCAAAAATCTGTCTGGGGATTGGTCTTGCTTTGAACTGGGGGGTTGGACTAGATGACCTCCTGAGGTCCCTTCCAACCTTGATGTTCTAATGAGCTTTTTAAAAAAAAATGCAAGGTCTCTTATTTGATGCAACTTTTTTGTTTATTATTTTAGGCCGAAAAAGACTCCAACTGCCCAGACCCATATTACTGCCTCTCTGATTTTATAGCCCCCTTGGATTCTGGTGTTCATGACTATTTAGGCCTGTTTGCTGTGGCCTGCTTTGGGGTAGACAAGCTGTGCAAGGAATATGAGAAACAGTGTGATGACTACAACAGCATAATGGTGAAAGCACTGGGAGATCGTATAGCAGAGGTAACAAATTTTATTACAGATTGCATGGCCGCTTATACTTTCCTCAAACTCTCCATTGGTCTCGTTTGACAGTCACTTCTTCACCTTCTTAGATAAAAGCGGGTGTTGTGTGACACGGTGCGTCCTACTTATTAAATCTGAAATTAAATTACTTGCCACTGAATGTGTCTTGAGCAAAGAGAGGATAGTCAGCATGAGCAACAGGGGAATCTGAGACTCAGTGCAGCTTTCCAGAGTTTTAGGGTCAAGTCTCAAAAAAGCAAGTAACTTTAAACAGGTTGTAAACTGGGCCTCTTTTTAAAAAGTATCTCTAATTCCCTCAGATAATTTTTTGGACCCTAAAATGACCTAATAGTTCTATCCTTGGATACAAACACAGGGATTCCATTGGCTTTAATAGTAACCACACAAGTATATCCAAAGGAAGAATTTGACCCACTGTGTCTAAGATCTTCTCTACAGTGTGTGTTTGTCCTGATTCCAGTCATGTGCCAAATTCTGGTGCAAGCTTATAGTGTAAACAAGGAAAGCTGGAATTTGCATCAGTCAAACTTCTCCAGTTTCAAACAGAGCTAAGCTCTTCTGACACAAGTAGCAAATTTGTGTGTCAGTACTAGAATTTTGTGATGGTGCAGCTACACCACTGGCTCATCTGTCATGGCTGGAACCAGGACAAATGGTATAGTGTAGGCAAGGTCTAAACATCTGCTCTACAGCTTGGCATTGTATCATCACCTGGTTACCAGCCTCCTTTTTCCTATCTCCAGTATATCTGCGTGTCAAGCACCCACCAAAAAAACCCAGAATGGGTGAAAGAAGTGCCTGGTGTGTGTTTCAGTTTGCTTGTATGATGCTTATTTACCCATGGTGAGAGTCCCTACAAAGAAGTAAATGAAATCTGACCATGTCATTTTTGGCCTGGACTAAATTGCTGTTGTTGGCAGTCTCTTCAAATTAAAATACTTACGCTTTGTTCCCAGGCATTTGCAGAGGAGCTCCATGAAAGGGTCCGAAAAGAATTCTGGGCTTACTGCAACAATGAACAGTTGGATATTTCAGACTTGCGCAGGATCAGATATGATGGAATCCGTCCAGCTCCTGGGTACCCGAGCCAGCCTGACCACACTGAAAAACTCACCATGTGGAAACTTGCAAACATTGAGGAGGCAACAGGTACCTGCAGCCTTTTTTATTTCCCTTTTGACCTGAATAAGGAATTAAAACTCTGTGACAAAGTATCCAATGCAGAGCTGCATAAAAACAAAAATCAAAACAATTATAGTTGGAATCTCTGTCACTCTCGCTCCCCCCACCCCCCGCACCTATTCCTTTGCTGCAGCCAGGGAGGTTTTTTTGGAACAATGTCATCTTGGTATTTTTCCTGTTTGTTAGCAAATTTTGTAGCAGAATCTAGTTCGCATTTAAAAAAATATTTCTAATGTCCTTGTGGCCACAAGCAAACTTCCAAAGATGAACGGAGTGTAGATCAATGTAGTGATGTGTTCCTCAGTCTGCAGAGATCCTCAAACCTCTTAGACCTGTTAGAAAGTGTGAACTGTCCTGTTCCTCTTCTGTTGCTGTTTTAAATGTCAGCTATCTCACTGCTAATCCCAAACTACCTTCCTAGGTTCCAAAAACCCCTAATGCTTCCTTCCCAGATGCCAAAATGTCTAGTTTATCCCTAACAATTTCTACACTGCAGACCTGCATTGCTGATACAAAAATATGCAGCATGTTGAAAACTGAAAATGTAGTGCCTGAGGAAAATAAATTTTATTTAATAAAAATAAATAATACAAGGAATATTGAACTGTTATTAATTTCCCTGTTTTAGTTCATTAAAAACCTGCATTTTTGAATTTGCCTAATGCTGTCACAGAATTTTCAGTTTGCCAAACAAGACATTTCCAGAACTTAGGCGTGTTACCATCAGTTACTAAACAAAATGTTACTTTTATTTTCAGGTATTCAGTTAACTGAATCACTAGCAATGACACCTGCCTCCGCAGTTTCAGGTCTCTACTTCTCCAACCCCAAATCCAAATACTTTGCTGTTGGTAAAATATGTAAGGATCAGGTAATTTGGATTCCATGATATAGTTGAGTTACAAATAAACTGATTAAATAGTTGAAACAAGCTGTTTTCTGACTATTTTGGAAACACTGACTCATGGAGACTTACTAATCAATGTGTTAAAATCTTTTTCTTGTTTCTTTGCAGGTGGAAGATTATGCACTGAGGAAAAACTTGCCAGTGGTCGAGGTTGAGAAATGGCTAGGGCCCATCCTGGCATATGATTTGGAATAACTGTTTGTGGGATGGCAGGAGCAAGCCTCTGCCTTGGTCTTCCCAGTTTCTTCTCCAGAAACAGAACAGATCTCGACGTAGAATCTTGTAGTTTGCATCGATTGACAGAACCTCTCAGTGGGCTTTGGAAGCTGTTCGCTTTGTAGCATCAGTTGCTGACAAAAAGAAAAACGCCAACCACATTTTTGTCTGATTCTTCGTTAATTTTTGGCAAAGTAGTTTTGTATTATGGCATTTGTCAAGGGGATAGTATTGAAATCCTCTACAGATCTCAGAATTATAATTGTGCATTTCTGTGCCCAAATGCTATAACTGGGCTAGATGTTGCATGAGATGTAGAGATCATTGGGTTTTCTTTTCGATGGTGGAGATTTTGAGAACTGGCTCACACCTTAATAATCTTGGGACAAACATTTGCACTGAAGCACCCCATTGACTGAGTGAAATAATGCAGAATTTTGCTTCTGGTCTTTAAATGGTGTGTGTATCAGCAAGTCAGAAGACATGGAAATAGACTAAAAGAATGCCCCATAAATAATGGGTAATACTTAATGGGTAAGGAACAACTTGGGATCTATTCTCCTCCTCAATATACGGATGCCTCTTGTATTTGGGAGAGCACCAGACCCCATGCTCATATAGCAATCTTGCTGTATCAGAAAGAAGGTTGTATCACTAAGGCTATTTTGATTACTTTGGTAGTTACAATAACAAAAATTATGTGGTGGTCTGAAACAATCCCAGTAATGCTGTATTATCCTAAAGAATTAAACAGTGTGACTGAGAACAGAACTGAAAGCCTGGAATACTCCCAGCTCTGACAGGTCTTCTCTGGCTTTGGGCAAACCATGTTATCTCTCTGACTCACTGTCTGTAGCTGTAAAATGGGGATACTACTTCCTACCTCACTGGTGTGTATCCTGAAACTTACTTGTTGCTTATATACCACTTTGCGGATGAAAAGAGCTACTGACTTCAATATGTTAGTTGCAGGTAAGTTTTTGGGTGCCTGAATATTAAAAGTGTGGTTGCAATACCTTTGCTCACTGATAATGAAGAAAAGGCCTTTGGAAATAGCTGCTGTGTTTTTTCACCCAATTACTACTTTTTAAGCAAAAACATCATGTTGGAGAAACTGTTACACAACAATTTTTTCATCAAATTACTGTGCTTAGTCCTCTGATCTGAATGTAAGCGATAGATAATCTACAAGTTTAGTCTCTCTAAATAAATATTTAATTTTGAATAAATTCACTGTTTATGAATGTTTTTAATAATCTCTGAGATAGGCACTAACCTAGCTCAGAGCTATGTATTTAATTATTAACTTTTATGAAACATTGAGGAGAAAGTCCTGCTTTCTAAGTCTGGTATCTGTCAAAAACAATGACCTGTGTTGTAAAGAGACCCCCCCCTTCTAAATATATTGTTTGTAATCAATTGGTATTTAAATATTGCCTTATAATATTAACCTTCATCTGACTTTTAAGTATACTGAAAAAAATGCATATATGACTCCTTAAACGATAAATATTAAGCTTATCAGTAGTGCTATCCTTGTCAAACCTCAGTTTAAAATATATCATTGACATAAAATATGCAATAAAATCTGACCTACTTTTGTAGTTAGTATACACTTTGTCGTATGAGTCTGTATTTAAGTCGTAGGTGTTTTGGAAAATCCCATTCAAAGTGAGTTAGCTCTGAATTCATTTGGAAAAACCCACACTTAGGCCTGGTCTACACTATGCATTTAAACCGATTTTAGCAGCGTTAAACCGATTTAACGCTGTACCCGTCCACACAACGAGGCCCTTTATATCGATATAAAGGGCTCTTTAAATCGGTTTCTGTACTCCTCCTCAACGAGAGGAGTAGCACTAAAATCAGTATTTACCATATCGGATTAGGGTTAGTGTGGCCGCAAATCAACGGTATTGGCCTCTGGGCGGTATCCCAACAGTGCACCACTGTGACCGCTCTGGACAGCAATCTGAACTCGGATGCTGTGGCCAGGTAAACAGGAAAAGCTCTGCAAAATTTAGATTTTCATTTCCTGTTTGCCCAGCATGGAGCTCTGATCACCACGGGTGGCAATGCAGTCCCAAATCCAAAAAGAGCTCCAGCAT
>NC_133771.1:141072516-141084860 GCF_003597395.2 Chelonoidis abingdonii
AAGGTAGAGGAGGAACTTTGTCACATACGGGATAGCTATGGAATAGCTACCCACAGTGCAACGCTCTGGAAATTGACGCTAGCCTCGGACCATGGACGCACACCGCCGAATTAATGTGCTTAGTGTGGTCGCGTGCACTCGACTTTATACAATCTGTTTTATAAAACCGGTTTATGTAAAATCGGAAGAATCCCGTAGTGTAGACGTACCCTTAGTCACTTAGAGATTGTTTTTGTAACTAGAAACACTACATAGAGCAAAAGACTGAAAGGCTCGATTCTCATTCACACTCAGGTCCCTTTACAATACAAGGCGCCTGTACATTGCCACAGTGGCATCAAAGGGCTTTAGTACAAATGAAAATCAGGTCCTAAAATGTCTTTTATTTTTCTCTATGAAAGTTATTCTTTAATGGCTAGAATCTTTAATTTTCCCCACTTAAAATCTATAGTTGGGCCTTTTCTAGGTGCTAATAACTGGCATATCTTCCCCCTCCTTGCTGGTAGATGGAAAAAGAAGGCCAGATTCTGATCTTGCTTGTATTGGCACATCTCCAAAGTAACTGCATTGAAGTCAGTAGGATTACTCTGGAGTTATGTTGGTGTAAATGAGTTCAGAATCTGGCTCATACATCTTGATCTTGCTTCCACTGATATCAGTAACACAACTACCAGTGACTTCAGTGATCCTGCTTCCACTGAAGTCACTGGTAGTTGTGTTACTGATATCAGTGGAAGCAAGATCAAGATGTATGAGCCAGATTCTGAACTTATTTACACCAACATAACTCCAGAGTAATCCTACTGACTTCAATGCAGATCAGAATCTGAACTGGAGAATTTGTCTGTACATTAGTTTGATAAGTAATCAATACTTTTAAACAGTTCTCTTTACACAGATTGGATTATTCGAAGATGAAAATTTCTCAAGTTATAAAAAGATGGTGAAATCTATGTTGAACTACATCATATCGTGTAAAGTATAAATGTTGGTTCATTCTAAAAAGGTGAATTTGTGGCTGATAGATTCCTTCTGCACTTCTATACGCTGACCTTGTGAGAACAAACGTACGTATGTTTCTGCAGATTAGCAAGGTGGGTTTTTCAGGAAGCAGACAGATGAAATGCTGCATTGGACAGGCAAAGGACTAATTTAACAAACTGCTCTTTAGAGATATGTTAGTAAAATTTGTATTTGATTTATTGCCATAAATCATGCTGTTTTTAAACACATGCCTCAATCTTGTCTGTGCTCAGCTGGTTTGATTTCAGGAAATAAGCGCTCCTGAGATGCAGTGCTTTGCTAAATACAGTACAAGAGCCTCTTCACCCAATCAGGAGTTTATAATTTACTGTTCTGCAGTGGCTGTCAATTAAGTTTTGGCTTTTATGATCATCGCTGTAAACAGACAGTTCCAGTTAGATGAATATGAACAATAGACACATTCTTCTTCCAGTGCTTGCTCATGTCTATTCCATACTAAGTGTGTGTGCTCGCCACATGCACCAGTGCTGGAAGTTTTTCCCTTGGCAGTATCCATAGGGACTGGCCCTGGCACCTTCTGGAGTGGCCCCCATGGCGCAGTATAAGGGGTACCACCAGCTCCTCGCACCCTCAGTTCCTTCTTGTTGGAAACTCTTCTTTGAGTGCTTGCTCATGTCCATTCCATATTAGGTGACTCCAAAGCAATACCCCTGGAGTGTCATATCTGACCTGCTGAGTGATGGCATGAGTGGTAAACGTGTGAACAGAGGACCACATTGTGGCTCTACAGATGTCCTGGATAAGGATGTGAGCCAGGTAGGCCCCCGAAGACACCTGCGCTCTCGTTTAGTAGGCTCTGACAATTGATGGCAGCCGAACCCCCACCAGGTGGAAACAGGTCCTTATGCATGGGTAATCCAACTGGAAATCCTCTGCGAGCACACCGGGTGACCCTTCCACCTATCCAGTGTAGTGATGAAAAGTTGAGTCAGTTTTTGGAAAGGCTTGGTATGTTCTAAGTAGAAAGTCAAGGCCAACACATCTCGAAGAACACCAGTTACGGAAAAGATAACTCTTTTTCTATTCTTTTAGGACCTAATGCTACAAGCCTTGTGAGAAATCTGAGAGATTTTAACAGGGCTACTTCTGTGAGTAAGTGTTTGTAGGATCAACTCCTTAATCAATAACTTTGCTATACATAGGGTGCCACAGAACTCTTTGCCGCCTTTGCTGTACATGAAAACGTCATATCAATGTATAAAGTTTTTATTCACACAAATGGAAGTGAGTGCATTACCTTATACTTCCATAATGGTTTTCTTGCTTCAAGACTCATATCCAGTTATTTTACAGCACAGAAGAAGGTATGTGTTACATGTTCAATTCAGTGATAACCACTGATGAGATCTGTTGGATTATACTAAATGCACAGCAAGAGGACCAAAGTTGTTAAGGGAAGATTATTTACTAGAGACAGTGGGGAACTAAGGTGAACTGAGGATTAGATATACACAAATATCGAGCCACCACCACACCCAAATCCTGTAGAGCTCACTACATCCTTTTTGTTCCCCTATTCTGGCAACACCCTTCTTCATCCACCAACAATCTCCATTTTTGTTCTCAGCTCGTCAGCCACCCTTCTCAGTCCTGAACCCCCAGATTCCGACATAAGAAATAGGCTGCTTTAAATTCACTTTGTTGATGTTCCCTCATCAATAGTCTGTCATAGTCCTGCTGACTGCTGCCTACTCCTCTCCCCCACTTTCTATTTCTTAAGCTCAGCTGTTTTTTCTCAAGGCACCATCAGACACCATCTCCCTTTCTTTCAGTGGACTCCACACAAATTACTTTATTCTCGTGATTCAATGGATCCCTTGAAGAAATGAGATTTCATCACCTCCTAATTTTCTATTTGACCTTTGCATCAGGGTAGATTTGATTTAGTCAGGAAGACTGTATTTAATCGTGGATTTCTCCATAAAAGTGTATCCCTGTTGGTTGTTATAACCGTAATACATATTCTTCACAACTCAGAGATAGATGTAGGTTTCAGTTTTAGAAGGTACACACTATATATTTTTAAGTGATTTATTTTGAAAACTTTTCAGATTTAGTTTTATAGCTATATCAGAAAATGAATGATTGGTTATTTCATTTACCAAAGGTAACTGAAGCAGATATTTATGAAGTCATTGGGAGATGAACTATCTCCAATTCAACAGGTTAATCATTAATATTTGGAGGATTTTCTTGCTGTGCTGTATAAGGAGGAGAACATCACCAGACGGATATTTAAATTGTTTTATTTAACTAAAACAACATTATGTATTCTGGATTTTTTCTTCAACAGCAAACATAGGCTTATTTTGTTAAAATATTATATGAATTTTTGAATTTAAACATTCAAGTTTTTTAAAATCAGGTTTGTTTTTGTTAAAATTGTTAACTAAAATAGTTAAATGAAATATTTAAAAAAAAAACAAAAATTAGATTGACTATGGTAGCCAGGTCAACATGAGAAACTTAAAATATTGGCTTCTGTAGCTAACTCAGTCGTCTTCACCTTCATTTTCCTGTTTGTTCATAATCTGGAAAAGAAAAACAAGCTTTCCTGCTTTTTCAGGTCCCAAACGATTTCTCAATTTGAAATGAATTAGTCCAAAGGAATAAAATATTCTTTCTACACCAGCAGAAGAAGCTACTCCTATTAAAAGCGAAAGGATCACTTCAACAGTCTCTGAATCCAAGTGCTTAAGTGACTTCCACCAGTTCACTGATGTGACTTTCTTTAAAACATCATCAGCAAACATGTATTTCTTGAATGGTTTCAAGTGTCATGTTAGTCTGTATCCACAAAAACAACAAGGAGTCCAGTGGAACCTTAAAGACTAACAGATTTATTTGGGCATAAGCTTTCGACTTCTTCAGATGCAAAAGTGAGGTTTTTTTACCCACGAAAACTTATGCCCAAATAAACCTGTTAGTCTTTAAGGTGCCACTGGACTTCTTGTTGTTCTTGAATGGTTCTTATTCCAAACCTCTGGGTCTCTTTTACGGCCTGCTGCCATTATAGGTTTTCCCTTCTAGTGAGAGAATGGTATGGTAGATCTCAAATCAATGAAGGCTACACTCGACCTCAAGACTCCTGGAATATGCTGCTCAAACAGTTCCACTTTTGTTTCTACTGCCTGTCCCTCCCTTCATCTCCAGATGACTTCTCCTTATTCCGCCCCCAACAATCTTTTATTCATTGAACTTTTTGAAACTTTGCACTTTTAGAGAGAGGTAAGGGATTGACTGTATACACAAATTTGCAGAGGGACAATAGGGTTGAGGTCTGTTATTTCTCACCTCTATATATTATTTATTTTAAAACATTTTTGTTGTTAACAAGCGTGTTATCTCTGGAGAAACAAATCCACAGTTTGAGAACTGCAAAACTAAGCATCTCTGATAGAGCTCAGCCTAGGAGATACTGAGTCTCAGTGGGTAGATAGAAAGATTAACCTAAATAATCTATACAGAAGCCCCTGGAACCCTATAAGATTGGGTCCCTAATCCATGAACTATTGGAACTCATTTACAAAACTTTTCTTAAACATTACTGTCTGTTACAGCTATCCCCCTATTCCATTTTGTTTCTTACAGCTGTCCCCATACTCCATTTTGTTTTTGTTCTCCTGTGGCGTCCCCTCCCTGGCTGTTAAGTTGTTTAGCAGGGCCACTGCCCTTTTCAAAGGGAGGGCCCCTTAAAGTTGTTTACCAAGAGCCATTGCCCTTCTCAAAGGGATGGCCACTTGTGCTAAGTGGGACCACTGCCCTGTTCAAAGGGTTAGTTCTGTTTATTCCCTTGTTAAACCTGGGCTCGGTGTAGGGTGGACAATGTCCAGCTGCAAGGCTTATTTTGTTTTTAAGGTCCTGGGCATGAGTCTAGGCCTCATGTGCTTTGAGTCACCTACTGCATAGGACTCTGCCCAGACATGTCTCTGTGCTCACTGTTTTTTTTTTTTCTCTTTCCCCTGCCTCTGAGCCAATCAGAAGTACTGGTGGAGACTGCCTAAGTTTGCCCTTAAAACCAGATATTTTCTGATCAGACCTCAGAAAGGTTCCTGCATTGCCTGCCTGGTCTGATCAGCCGGGGATCAGCCAGGGGTTCTTTCTCCGCTCTCGTTTTATTTTTGAGTGTACCCCGTTTTTGAAAAAAAACCCCCAAAGAACGAATTGCTGCCTGAGAGATCTCCTGATTATTGAGACGTTACCTAGCCTTCTGATGATCTTGCTGCTTTTACCTCTGCTGCTTCCTTTGGGGTGGTGAATCCCTCTGTGAAACTCTCTATACTTTTTATTTTATTTAGCTGCTGGCTCTGTCTCCCCAGCACTCAAAACTCAAGCTAAACCTTTGGCTTGTGCCTAAACCTCTCCTAAACTCCGCAGCACTTTGCTCAAAAATAAGTTTGTGCGCTGCTAAGCTCTGCTCCTGTGGGCTTTGCCTTGGGGCTCTCTGCTTCCAGCTGTATCCACTGCTGCAGCCACCATCCCTTGCTTCCTTAAAAGCTGGATCCTGGGCATATACCACTCTGCCCTCTGTAACTTCCCCATAACATAAAGTGCACCTATTTAAGAATTAGGTTCTTAGTCTAGATAAGTTGTAATTATTTTTGCATAGCTTGGGTTAAGTTAGGTTTAGAGAATTGTTTGTATTGTGTTCTGTAAGTTAAGTTTAAGAAATTTTGTTGATGGTCGTACTTGCTGATTTGTGTTCTTGGTTAAGTTAGATCATAGATAAGATTTTGCTGTGTTTGTATAGTTGTGGTTAAGTCTGTCTTCTCTGCTGCCCCCTCCCCCAGCTCTCCAGTCACCCTATACCCCTCAGTCTCTCTGCTGTTAAACCTGCAGCCTGCCTGCCCTCTCTGTCTCCTGAAGTTTAAATCTCCCTCTGCTCACCTGCCTCCTCTTCCTCCATCCCCAACCTCATTCCTCTACCCTGCCTTTCTCTCTCTCTCTCTCTCTCTCTCTCTCTTTTTTTAATCCCTTCCTCCTATTTCCCCAACCTCAATTTGTATTACTGAAGTCTAGCATAAAACCCCATTGGTTACCTTTTTTTCTCTAACACACCTCACATTTTAGCATTTATACCACTGTGTGACAACATTTTACCTAAAGTTGTATTTACCACATTTTCCCCATATACGTTAGTTGCTATATGCTGCTGTGACACACCCTTACATAAAATTGTTAGCTACCTGTTACATTTATACTTCAGTGTTAATTGGTACCAACTGTATTGTACCCCACTGTATTGTACCCCCTATTGAAACCCCTATACTATTTGCTAAAGAAACCCCTTTCAGTTGTCTACCTTAACAACCGCATACCCCTCACTATTGAATTTTCCCTGTTTTGGCATTTCTTAATAAAGTTTATTTTTGCACCCCACCTGTGTGGTAATGCTCCCCAAGATCCCATATACCTGCTGGCAGGAAATTACATGAATATATTGTCTCATACTATAGAAGTAGAATTTATAATCCCTATTCCATGATATATCTTGAGCATAACGTATCTTAATTAAACTATAGATAGGTTTTTCCCTCAAAAATCCAATTAAGTAACATAGATTTTTTTTTAATCATTGATTTTTATCCACCCTACTTTGCATATAATTCTCTAAATTTTAGGAGGCAATTTTAGGTTTAAATGTCTGATAGTGAAATCAGTGCATGCAGTTGAGTGGAAGAAAGATTACATGGCATGGGGTACTGGCTAGATCCCTTAACTTTAATTTTTATATTAATTGTATTGTTAGTACCATTCGAGGTCTTAATTCTTTAAATCTTAAAAGAATAAAGTATATATGTCATAGTATAATTCCCGTCTGAACCTTAGCGTCCAAAAGATGGTGGTACCAGCATGAATTCCTTAAGCTCAATTACCAGCTTAGTACTTGAGTGCTGCCACCAACCAGGAATTCCAGTGCCTGGTACACTCTGGTCCCCCAAACCTTGCCTGGGACCCCCAAGACCCAGATCTCTGGATCTTAACACAAGGAAAGAAAAATCCTTTCTCCCACCCTTGCCTATCCAGGCTTCCCCTCCCTCGGTTACCCTGGAAGATCACTGTGATTCAAACTCCCTTGAACAAACAACGAGAGGAAATTCACCTTTCCCCTCCTTCTCTTTCCCCTCCCAGACTCTTTCCTGAGAGAGAAAGTAATCCTGACACAGAAGAGAAATTAGCCTTTCTCTCCCCCTTCCCTCCTTTCTCCCCACCAATTCCCTGGTGAATCCAGACCCAGTCCCTGGGGTCTCACCAGAATAAAAAAAAAAAACAATCAGGTCTAAACAAGAACTTTAATTAAAGAGAGAAAAAAAGTTATCTTTGTAAATTTAAAATGGAATTAGGTACAGGGTCTTTCAGCTATAGACACTGGAATACCCTCCCAGCCTAAGTATACAAGTACAAATTAAAATCCTTTCAGCAAAAATACACATTTGAATCCTTACACCAAATGCACATTTGCAAATAAAAGAAAACAAACATAACCTAACTCGCCATCTAGCCTAGTACTCACTATTTGGATCTATAAGGAACCTGTATCAGGGAGATTGGAGAGAACCTGGTTGCAATCTGCGTCCCTTCTGAGCCCCCAGAGTGAACAACCACCAAAAACTAACAGCACACACAAAAAACTTCCCTCCGTCAAGATTTTGAAAGTATCTTGTCCCCTGATTGGTCTTCTGGTCAGGTGACAGCCAGGCTTACTGAACTTGTTAACCCTTTACAGTCAAAAGAGATATAAAGTACTTCTGTTCTATTAACTCCTATTATCTGTTTATGACAATATAGAACCCTGGAAAAAAATCCTTAGTTTTACTTCAGACAATATAATATTTATGACTAGGGCCCTACCAAATTCATGGTCCATTTTGGTCAATTTCATGGTCATGTGATTTTTAAAATTGTTAATTTCATTATTTCAGCTATTTAAATCTGAAATTTCATGATGTAATTGTAGGGGTCCTCACCCAAAAAGGAGTTGTGTGCGGGGTGGTTTGCAAGGTTATTGTAGGGGTTTACAGTAGTGCTACCTATATGTTTGTGCTGCTGGTGGTGGTGGCACTGCCTTCAGAGAGCAGTGGCTGCTGCTGCCTGGGAGCCTTGCTCAGAAGGCAGAGCCACTGTCAGCAGCACAGAAGTAAGGATGGCATGGTATGGTATTACCAGCCTTACTTCTGTGCTGCTGCCTTCAGAAAAGCTTTTGCTCTCAGGCCACCCAGCTCTGAAGACAGTGCAGAAGTTAGGGTGGCAATACCACAACCCCCCTAAAATAATCTTGTGACCGCCCCCCTCCATCCCAACCACCTTTTGGGCCAGGATGCCTAGTTTGGGAAATTCTGGCCTCCCCCCACCCCCCCAAGAAATCTGTATAGTATAGGGTAAGAGCACACAAAAGACCAGATTTCATGGTCTGTGATGCATTTTTCATGACCATGAATTTGGTAGGGCCCTATTTATGACCCAAGTAAAATACTAACTATTTTGATTATCAGCTTTAATCAGCCCCTCCCCATATAAAACTCCTCCCAAAGAAAGACAACAACATGCTGGTGTTGGCTTGCAGATTCACCATTGATTGTGTTCCTTTTGCTCAGTTTATTTTATCTCCTTAGATTCTGGCCAGAGGCGTGCATGGGGAGGGAGCAGCATGCATGGGCATGTCCCCCCAATAATCAGCAGGGGCACAGAACTTCTCTGGCTCAGGGGCCATGGCAAGGAGAGTGAGCTCCTCCAGCACCTCTGTGCCAAGGCGAGGTCACAGAACGTCCCCCTCCCAAAGTGGTCAATTTTTTATTCCTGCTCACACACCTAGTTTTATTCCTGCTCACACGCCTAGTTAAATACACAACCAAGGTATCTGGGTCCAACTACTTTCATAGAGGGCTTCTGTCCCTTCCAGAGTTCTTGGGGTCCCAGCAGATCTCAAGCTTGTAAAGGATGCTCTTAAAAGCTTGGTAAAAGTATTCAGCTCTATTTTCCAAGTATTAATCCAGGGATGGGTAAACTACGGCATGCAGGTCAGATCCAGCCCGTGGGATTGCCAACCCCATGCGTCTGCACAATCCCGGAAGTGGTCGGCACCATGTCCCTGCGATGAATGGGGGCAGAGGGCTCCACATGCTGCCCTCGCCTGTGGGTACTTCCCCCCGCAGCTCCCATTGGCCGGGAACAGGGAACCATGGCCAATGGAAGCTTTGAGGGAGGTACCTACAGGGAGGGCTCTGCCTCCTCCCTCCCCCAGGGGCCAGAGGGATGTGGTGTCAGCCACTTCCAAGAATGGCGCAGGGCCGGGGCCAGGGCATGCAGGCAGGGAGCCTGACCTGGTCTCGGTGCACCCTGCTGTCTCCCCAGAGCCACTCCAGGTAAGCGGCGCTGGCACGGAGCCTGCACCCCAAGTCCCTGCCCTGAGTCCCCTGCCACACCTCGCATTCCTCCTCTACCCCAATCCCTTGCCCTGAGCCCCTTCCTGCACACTGCACTCCCTCCCACACCCCAACCCCCTGCCCCAGGCCTACATTCATGGCCCTGCATACAATTTCCCTACCTGGATGTGGCCCTTGGGCCAAAATGTTTGCCCACCCCTGTTCTAATCCCTCCTCATATGTGGAGGTAAAGGCTAGGCACGGGCTTTACACTTAAAAGAAGCAGTGTGTTGCACCCCTATGGGTCCAGGTAGTAGAAGTCTGAGTCTTTAATTATAAACTTCAATTCCTCTGGCTGGCTGCAGTTACTGTCTAATTGTTCATTTAACATAGTCCTTGCTATGCTTTGAATGAGAGAGGACTTCTGGTTTGCCTACAGGAGACCCTGAATCTTGAATACTGCCAGCAGCTGCCAAACATGCCTACAGGAGTAGAGACAAAGATATAAGGGCAAAATCTAGAAAGAACACACTGATTATTTTGACCTCAAAGCAAATCTATGTCCTATCAACTGTTTGTTTATAAGTCAGTTTCAAGATAAATTATTTAGTTCTCAGGTGTCAGACAAGAAGTTCCAAGAATCTTGCTTTGCAATAGCAGCAGAGAATCCTGTGGCACCTTATAGACTAACAGACGTTTTGGATCATGAGCTTTCGGGGGTGAATACCCACTTCGTCAGATGAAGCCACGAAAGCTCATGATCCAAAACGTCTGTTAGTCTATAAGGTACCACAGGATTCTCTGCTGCTTTTACAGATTCAGACTAACACAGCTACCCCTCCGATACTTGCTTTGGAATGATTATGAGCTTCCCCATTCTACCAGCCATCAGTCCTGACTACATCCCTCAGATGGCTATCAACCTGAATACATTAAAAACTGAGCTGAGAGAGATAACAGTCTAAAGAACAAAGGCCCAGATTCACAAATCCATTTAGGCTCCTAACTTCAATTAATTTTAATAGACGTTAGGAGCCTAAATAGCTTTGTGGATCTGGGCCAAAGCCCATAATGAGGCCTAGAAATGACATGAGAAGGAGACTCTCACATTCCTGCTCACAGTGGATTTTATCACTAGTAATGAAAAGAGATCAATACAGTTCCTTTCCCCCCTCTATAAGTGATAGTCTTCTCTTCCTGTTCTAAACTATTGTGTAATATTGTTGTGTACTGTTAACAGATGCTACATTCTATCTCGGGATGTTTACACTTCAGTGGAAGTGATTCTTGTGTATGTAAGATTATGAGACAGAGGTGACCAAATAATTCACAATGATTTAGTTTAATTTATTCATCAGTGAAATACTGAGGGTATTTTTAAAAAAAAATTAACTCTATGGAGTGCATAAATGCCCACCAAATTCAAATACAAAAAGGGGGCATGAAAATGACCAACACAAATTCACCTAAAAATCAGAGCAAATCTTTCAGAGTACTCACCCGGTCCTATCATTCTGTTCTTTTCCAAAGGAAAAAGATGTTAAGTGTACTGCAGTTACAGTGCATTGGTTATCTAGCAATTGGTCAATAACTATTTGAATTATAATTTATGACCAGACATATGAAACCTTTTACTTAAATAAATTGCAGATGCTAGGGTAATACTAGAACCGCAGACACCTACACATTTTTCTTGCCACAGGAATGATTATTGACATGGCATAAAATTGCAGAGGTTTTTGTTTAATAATCCATTAACCTTGGATATTATACTTGTATGGCCTTGCTGGACACAAAACATAGCTTAACACCTCTCATTTCTTTAAAGGCATGATAATTGAGTATAACCCAGTAGTAGCAAAAACATGTATAAGCATAAAATGTCTCATACAGTTCAAAAGACTAACGCTACCCGTCATTGTTCACATGAGCAAACCAGATGTATGTCAAGATGCATGTAAACATCTACAGCAGAGCTATAAGTAGGTATTTTTGCTCCTGAGACAAGAATATAAAATTGCGCCCTCCCCTAGGGCCGGCTCTTCGGGGGCGGGTCCCTCAGTCCCTCTCGGAGAGAAGGGCCAGCAGCCAAATTGCCGCCAAAGAATGAATGAAGGGGCAGTGGTGGAGTCTGTGATTTTGAGGGGGTCAACTCATGATTTTTGACTGCTTGGGCTGGTAATGTTGCTTCCAAGATGGCCTTTGGTTCCAGTCCAGTTCCAATCCAGGGAGGGGCTCAGAGGTTAAGAGAGGAGGGAGGTGCTGGATATCAGCAGTGGCCACTAGCAATCAGCATGTGTCCTGAGAATGCTGGGAGTTCAAGTCTGCAGGGCAGGATCATGGGTGGCAGGTTTGTAGAAGTTTTGGTGGTGCTCAGAACCCACCTCCACCTAAACTCCACCCCCCCACGGCTCTGGGAGGGAGTTTGGGTGAGGGAGAAGGTCTGGGGTGCAGGCCCTAGGCTGGGGCAGGGGATTGGGGTGCAGGCTCTGGGAGGGAGTTTGGGGATGGGAGGGGGTGTGGAGGGAGGTGTGCAGGTTCTGGGAGGGAGTTTGGGGATGGGAGCGGTGCAGAGGGATGGGGTGCAGGGCTGAGGGTTGTGGGTTGCTGCTGATGAGGGGTTGTAGTGTGGGAGGGGTTCAGGGCAAGAGTAGGGGTGAGGGCTCTATCTGGGGCTGGAATGGGAGGTTTGGAGTGTGGGAGGGGCTCGGGGCTCAGGCAGAGGGTTGAGGAGTGGGGGGTGAGGGCTCTGGCTTGGACTGGGGATGCAGGGAAGATCATGTTAGGTTTTAGGGGTGATCCCTGTCATAAACAGATAGCTAAGGGTTAATGTTTCTTTTACCTGTAAAGGGTTAACAAAGGGAACCACACACCTGACCAGAGGATGAATCAGGAAACCGGATTTTTCAAAGCTCAGGGAGGGAATTTTTGGGTGTG
>NC_133771.1:141085387-141093395 GCF_003597395.2 Chelonoidis abingdonii
GGGGAGGGGGGTTATTTCCCTTTGTGGTAAGACTCAGGGCATCTGAGTCTTGGGGTCCCCCAGGGAAGGTTTTGGGGAGACCAGAGTGAGCCAAACTCTGGAAATTTTTGGCTGGTGGCAGCGCTATCAGATCCAAGCTGGTAATTAAGCTTGGAGGGTTTATGCTAGGCACCCACATTCTGGACGCTAAGGTTCAGAATTGGGACTTGTGCTTATAACATAGTGGGTGATCCCTCCCCTGGGGACCATTGTACTGGAGGAGAGGTAGAATACTGCAGTAGATCCAGGGAGAGGCAATATGTGACATTTGTGATCCATCACAGGATTGGGTCCCCCCTTTCCTTGCCCTCCTTACAAGTAAGGAGCCTACCCTGCACCCTCCACCATGCAAAATTCAGGTGGTTAAAATTAAGAAATACATAGTTCTGATGCCTCACCCTGAAAATGGAAAAGGGGACATACACTGTTCCGTTGCATTAAAGTCTTTTCTCACTTTGTTTGCAAGTGAAACAAAAGATAATGTTCTTCTCTTCAGTGCCTGCATCTTAGTTGTTTATTTTACTGTTTGGCATAGACAGGAGTTAGCTGTCCACTAGAGACTGTATTGTATTTTTTTGCCATTCCTTGTAATGGCCTGTTGCTTTGATTTGTTTTTAGGATAGTAAAAGTGAGCGTGATCTCTCAATGTGACTGCTTCTTCATGATGAACTATGGTTATGCATCTTCTCACTGTTTTCCCATAAAGAGCTTTCTCAGGTTGCCCAAGTTGGCCACTATTTCCATAGGCTTGTGAGGGATAAGTCCTTTTCTAAGTACGATAATATACCTAACTGGTAATGGTCAGTAAAAGCAGACAGGAAAGTTCTCCAAAGTAACTAACAATGTCAGTATAAAGGAAATCTCTAGTGTAATATCAAAAATATCCTAGGATCCAGATCCTTCTCCCACGGAGGCAATAGCAGCAGGAACGGGTTGCTACTTTCTGTGTCTAACTACATAGAAGACTAAATCACTAAACATGTTTTTAGAAGTGTCTAAAATAAAATAAAAATGAATAATTACCAATCAGTTTGGAAGGGCACTGGAAATTAGGAAGCATTGGATTTATAAATTAAGATCTACAATTGAAAAGAAAATGGTTGATTTAATAATGATTAAATCAAATGCTAAATTAAACAAATAATTTAGAATTGATTTAAATTGTTTTCTAATAGTGCTGCTGTTTCTCAATCCTTTTGTACTTTGAATTACATTGAATCCTTGCTTTGAAGCATCATCAAAAAGGCTTCTTTTCCTGAGAAGGAACCAGACCCATTCACTAAATTCGTATATTGAAATTAGAGATGGATACTGAACCAAACCTCTGAACTGGAGCAACTCAAACAAGTTCAGATCTGGATCTAAACTTTGTGGCCCAGGCCCATCGCTAAACCTAAACAGGTATAAGTGTTTGTAAGAACTGTGGTGCATATTCCTTTTTATAATACAAAAGCAGGTAAATGTCCTAGTTAAGGTTGTGAACCATTTTCTTGCCAGCACAGCATTTGCAAAGGCCATAACTTACTAAACTATTCACTTTTGGGACATTCATTTTCCATGTTTGATCTTTGCACAGAGGCAAATATTTTGGAAAGTTTGAGCAAAAAGACATTTTACTTTGTTATAAAAAAGGAGAAAATACATTTCCTGTTCATTATGACTTTTATGTGTTTGAAATAACTCAGAACAGCTGAATCTTACACATGGAGTTTGGCACGTGACTAGTACTTAATGTACTGTATCTGTTCCAGTACATTTTTTTAAAAAAAAAAGTACTAATGTGACAAAATGGTGAACATTTGAAAACTCTCCCTCATACAAATACAGCAGAAATATCATTACGTTTTAAGGTATCATGTAATCCTAGAAGTGCTTCACATTTTGCAGCACTATTTAAAGGTAAGATCCAACTCTCATTGTCTTTTTATTTACTTCAAGGAGAGCTGGATCAGCCCCTATCTGCATGATGAGATACTTAGTCCAATGAACTCCTCCAAACCAGCCAAGAACTTGTAAGTTGGTAGTGAGATTGGAGGGGAAAAGCAGCAGCCTTGATTTTCTGAACTGACACAGTCAACCTTGTTTCACACCTTTTTTAACTGCAATGCGAAGGGGGGTATCAAAGAAAGTTATACCTGTAGTGCAGTCAGAATTTGCTTCCTTTAATAGTTTGATATAGTTTATGTTGATGCTCTGCTTTACGAGAGTTTTCAACACTGCATTGATCTTTACACTGTTGAGCGGGGTGGGCACAGGGCTCCGCTGCTGCTCCTCCAGGTATCTCCCACGAAGCTCCCATTAGCCTCAATTCCCTGTTCCTGGCCAATAGGAGCTGCGGGGGGGGGGGGCGGTACCTTGAAGCAAGGCAATGCAGGAGCCCTCTGCCTTCTGCCCTCCGGCCCAAAGGGACATGCTGCCAGCCGCTTAAGGGAGCAGTGCGGGGCTCGGTGTGCTGGTGGGCAAAATCCTGCCCACCCCTGGCCTGGAGGTGGGCATAGGGGCACGGGGGAGCTTGGCGGGCTGCACAGAAGAGCCCCGGGGGCTGCCTCATGTTTGAGACCCCTGAATTAGGTTGCTACTTTGTCAGAGGATAGGGGACATGCACCAGCCTTTGTAATCTGAGCAGATCCCCTCAAGCACTTTAGACATACTGAAAAGATAAAACATTGAAATAAGTTTATTAACTACAGAAAGATTACAAGTGATTATAAGTGGTCGGCATACAGTTCAGAGATAGTTTCCTAAGAAAATAAAAAGTAAACATGCATTCTAATGCATTCTATTAGACTAAGCAAGATTTGGATCAAACAGCTTTTCTCACCCCACTGAATGATGCAGGCAGATTACAGTTTTTAATACACACGTTGAATTTCCTTCTTATCCTGGGACTAATGTCCTCATTTCTATATCTTTGTCTTCCTATCATTCTTGTTACCTAAGTAGGGGAGGAGAGAGGAGGTCTCATGATGCCACTGTCCTTTATTTTATACTATCAATTCATGTCCCAGGAAAGATACTGGCCAAGACGTGTTCTGGTGAGCCTTGCTGAGTCACAGAGTTGAGCAACTCCCATTATGTGGTGCTTGCACAGCTGTTTCTTACAGAATTGTAAATCTCTTGTTTACATTTCCCTTGCTGGTCAATGGCTCGTGATAGTCACTTAACATCCGTTTGGGTGTGGATCACCTCTTTTATTGCCACTGAAGAGCTAGCTGTGGGTGTCTCCCAGACACACAACATATTTCAATATGAACCATATAGCAGAATATCATAATTCCATATATAATGATGATACACATATTATGACAGAACAATGAGTTTCAGCAGATCATGATCTTTCATATGATACCTTGCAAGGCATGCCTGCATTAAGTATCACAACCATTACCAGTGATAAATGTGGGGGTTACAGGGTGCTACTTTGAGGTACAGCACATCACAATTGCTTGTATTTTGTTTGCCTTGTGTATTTAGATTGCCAGCTCTTCAAGGAAGGGACTGTGTTTTATGTATGTTCAATGTTTATTATTTTGGGGAATTCACTGATCACCCATTGCAAATTTGCTTTTCTCAAAGGGCAGGTGGAGCAGTGTTATGTATGCCAGTACAGTGTGGGGAGGAGAGAGGAAGACACAAGAAGTTTCTCTTTTCTGCCAGTCTTAGGCTCAGAATTCTTCAAAAGCTGCTGGGCAGGATTCCAATTTAGCATTCAAGAGAGCACTAGGTGGAGGAATGTGGCTGCCATGCCTGAGCAGGTGTCATTTGCCCTGAGCTAGCCAACACAACTGTTTCCCTTCACAAGATGGATACCAGGAGTTTAGCTCTAACTGGGAGAGGCTGCCGTGTGCTACAAACTCTGCAACTCCTAAAGAGAAAAGGCCAAAATATGGCACTGTGTGAGTAGGTACAATTCCCTTGGCTTCAGTGGAGTAACAGTCTTTTGGCAATGATGGATTTGACCTAAACTTTCTGTCAATGGCCCAGCCCCTGCTTCATTGGCACTGAGCCGCTTTGATCTTTTCATAGTTATTTAACAAGGTAAAATGAAGGTATAAAATACCATCTGAGATATTAAATCCCATCAACCTGACAAACGTTGTAAAATATCCACCTTGTTAACATAAAGAACATCAGATGTCATAGATGGAAGGTTAACAGGCTGCAGCTGGTTCATTAAGTGCTGCTACTGGCTAGCAACTGGGAAGATGAATACCACAAAGAGAAAGATATGAAATGTTGTCATTAACTTTAGGGATCAGATAGAGAAGAGCAAAAACTAAGCTAAAAAATATCAGCTGCATTCAAAGACTTCACTGCCTTATGGGCATTGCTGTCTTCTGCTCACAACCCAAAGCTAATCAGGTTCTGACTCCTTGAGTTTACCCTTCAGCATGAAGAGGAAGATCGTACTGTGCTAGAAAGGAGCCTGCACTCCATCTGACAGGCTGCAGAAGACTTGTATAATCACCAGCACCCAAGAGGTTACTTCCCTTCTTAGTTCTCACACAGATGTAAAGGTTGGACTAACAAGGCAGGGTTGGGGGCCTAAACACCCAACTGGGCACACCGATGAAACCTAGAAACTTTGCAAAAAGTTACCTAGAAAATAGTGAATGCAGAAGGCTTCTGGCATGAGTGCTCCACACAGTTCCCGGAGAGCTTGATTATAACCTAAGTTGTGTGTTTTCTTTTTGATTTTGTTTGATGTAACCCCCCTTTTCTTTGCCAAAATCATTGCAAGAGATTATAACAATGTATGTACAATTTATGAATTCCTGAGAGTTTTTTAAGAAAATTGCTGTATCCCTGAATACTTCAGTGAATACTGAATCAGCTATCTGCTACCAGGGCTGATGTCAAGTATCTCCCAGACCAGGATCAATGAAGAGTGATTAACCTGAATTCCATTCAAACTGGAACACCTTAGAACAATGGGATGTTTGCAGCCTAGGAAAAAACAGTTTACCCCAACTTGTCTGCAGTGGGTGGGGTTGGAGCAATGGAAATTTCCCAGCAGGAGAACAAAAACAGAGGTATTTGAAGTGGTTCTTAAAAACTCAAGCTGGGAAGTTCAGGAAATATAAAGTGGCAAGCTGTCTGAGCTGAGGAATCTTTTGACTGCCTGATCAGCTCAAGCTGAAGAGAGCTTGCTGTAGGGGTCAAAAGAGAATCTATGATCAGGAAGAGAAGACTAAGTCAGATGAATGATGTCTGGGGTGCCCTGGGATTCCTGAAAGGCCCTGAATAGTGAGGACAAGAGAGAGAGAGAGTTTTTGCACGCAGGGTTTCTTGTTTTTAGCATGGATTTGTAAGTCTCTAGGCCTTCTCTATGAATAAAAGTGCATGTGTTTAAGAAGTTACTTTGTATAGTTTCTGAGTGCCTTTCTGTACCTGTTGTGTTCTGAAAGGTTTACACCATAAATCTGACTACCCCGGTGGATAGAGCTCTGGGAGGGGTTGTGCTTAGTCTATTGGGGAGACTTGGAGGGGGATGGGTTCAAGACTGGGCTTGGAGCCTTGGCCAGCTGGATTATCCTCATTCTCAGTGGACTAAGCACTCAGGATCCTGTAGCTGAATCCAACTTGGAGAGTGTCAGTTCCATCCATTAAAGCCCTGGCACCACCACATATACAACCAGATCAGGGAACATGGTTCTGACATGTTACAAATATGGTTCCAATTTGTAATGTAGACAGGGCTTTTAACATGTTTTGTAACCTGATTAAATGGTCTGTTCTAACTACAATTTGTGACAGTGTAAAATTAACTATGCTTCAGAAAACCTAGGATGGATGTAAATTTGCAGATCTTTGATCTAAAAAGCGGAGGAAAACTGCTTGGTGCCCTGCTGTTTCTCTGGAAAGTGGCTGCTCAGAACTTGAGGAGAGATCAGTATCAGCCTGCGTCACAATCTGGATTTTAACTTGCTCAAACTTTGGGGGCTTTCTTAACAGACTATTCTTTTGTACCATTACAGAGGCTGGGGACAAGCACACAGGTTTACTGAGGATCTTAAACATGTCAGTAAAATAGCGGATAAAGGGAAACCAATTGACATTCATTTAGACTTCCCAAAGGACTTTGGCAAGGTCCCTCACAAGAAGTAGCTAAAGAAACTATGCAGTCATGGGTGAGAGGCAAAGTATTGTCATGGATCAAAAACTGCTAGAAGGCAGAAATCAAAGAGTAAGATTAAATGCCAATTTTCATCATGACAAAAAGAGTTATAGTTGGGTCCCTCTGGGTTCCATATGTGGCACAGTGTTGTTTAATACTTATGAAAGGTCAAGAAAGGGGGTGTATAATACAGTAGAAAATTTGCAGATGACAAAATCATTTAGGTTAGTTAGAATCAGAGGGAACTGTGAGGAACTTCAGAGAGACCTAAACAAGCAATGCAAATGGGCAAAATAATGGCAAATGAAATTCAGTGTTGATAAATGCACAGTAAATTGCATTTGAGGCAAAAACCTAAACTCTTCATACACCTTACATAGCTCTAAATTAACAATCTCATCTCAGGAAGGCATCTGGGTATAACCTCTGCACAGTGTAAGACTGCAGTCCAAAAGGAAAACAAGATTATTAGGATGCATCAGGAATGAGATTATAAATAAGATGGAAAATATTATCTTATTATATAAATGAATGGTGTGCCCTCAACTGGACTACTGTGAAGTGATCCCATCTCAGAAAGAATGCAGAACTAAAGGAGATTCAGGTGAGGGTATAAAAATGATTAGGGGCCTGGAAAAACTCACATATGGAGAGAGATTGAAAAGAGTGAAATTGTTTATCTGAGAAAGGAGACAAATAAGAGGGGACATGGTAGACGTATGCAAAATAATGAATGGTATAGTAAAGGTCGATTGGGAATTCCTGTTCTTCTTGTCTCAAGCTATGAGAACAAGGGGGATATTCAATAACATTAAAAAGTGCCAAATTCTAAACTCTTAAAAAAGAAATATTCTCCTGCACAATGCAAAATTAGATTGTCGAACTCATTGCCAGAAGAAGTCATTGAGGCCAAGAATTTAGGATTCAAAAAGGGATCTTTATATATAAAAGAAGCATATCCGGAATTGTTTTAACTAATAATGATAAACATTTTGGAAGGGATATTAAACCTCCTATTTCAGTGCTTAAGCCAATCTCTAACTATTAGAAACCAGGATGTGACCTAGTGTGCATTAGGGAGGAGGAGGACATTCATTATCCCACATCTGCCTACTGTAGGGTTCTTCTACCTTCCTCTGAAGCATCCGGTGCTGGTCATTGTCAGAGGCAGGCTATTGGACTAGCTGGGACTAGGGTCTATCCAGTCTGGCAATTCCCACATTGCTAAGACTTCTCCCAGTCTTCTGGAACTTCTGGAGTGTGAAGAGGTAGGATTTGGATTTAGAACCATCTGTACTCCCCTCCCTCCCACCCAGTACTTCTTGTTGTTAGGTAAACATTCACTTTCAGGAAAAGTACCAGAGGTGAAGTGTATATTAGTAATTTTAGAGGATGGAAGAGCAACTACCAGTAATAAAACATTAACATATTTGTGGAATATAGTTTCCTCAGAAGCCTTCAGAAAAGAGGTTTCTATTTAATTGCAGAAAGAACTGAGACATAGTAACTATAAATATGATGCTCCAGTAAGAATGCCTGAAGTTCTGATACTGTTGTTTGCTCTCCTGTAGTGCTTGATATAGGGCTCCAATTAAGGAATTATCCTAAGGACAATCACTTATATTAGCCACTATTTTTCCAATAGCTTAATATATTTGCCTTTTTTTTTATAGTTTTGTTTATAGATTCATAGACTCTAGGACTGGAAGGGACCTCGAGAGGTCATTGAGTCCAGTCCCCTGCCCTCATGGCAGGACCAAATACTGTCTAGACCATCCCTGATAGACATTTATCTAACCTACTCTTAAATATCTCCAGAGATGGAGATTCCACAACCTCCCTAGGCAATTT
>NC_133771.1:141094887-141144586 GCF_003597395.2 Chelonoidis abingdonii
TGGGCCTACCCTGTCCTTGGTCTTCCTCTTGCTTCTGATGTATTGATAAGAAGTCTTCTTGTTTCCCTTTATTCCCATAGCTAGTTTGAGCTCATTTTGTGCCTTTGCCTTTCTAATCTTGCCCCTGCATTTCTGTGTTGTTTGCCTATATTCATCCTTTGTAATCTGACATAGTTTCCATTTTTTATGCTTTATTTTAAAACATTACTGAAAGAAGCAATAAAATGTTGATTATTTATTAATTATATGTCATTGTCCAGATACTGTAGCTACAATAATAATAATTAAGAACTCTATTTCAACTGGAATGAAATGTCTGTGACTTTTTTTGTGTTACCTCTGTGAGGCTTTCAGTACTTTATTATTGCAAAGCTTAATTGTAATTTAGGAGTCATTTTTTCCTGTATTACTCTGGCAGTGTTTAGATTCACAACTTTTAGTGTCAAGTGGCAATTACAGCTCACATATGCCTGTAGAAAGAAGGTAACTGACAGCGAGAATATCAGAATGACTTAGACAAAAAATGCCATTTAGGTTTTCGGAATCAGTTAATCTAATTATAAAAAAAGTAAATTGCCTGTTTAATTGTCTGAAATATAACAAAAATGAAAATAATTAACAGTGAAGCTTAGGGAGCTATCTTCTTCTTTGTCTGGTGAAATAGTTGTGATAAAATAAATAGTGGAATGCTTTATTTTTTCATGCAAATATTTTGAGAATGTCTGGCTGTTTTTTTACACAGATACCTGTACTGGCACACAGACAGTTATTTGTGTCCACATAGGGTATTTGTGGCTTGCTCCTTTGATATTTGTCATCCAGGAAGCAGAAACAATCCCATGTGACTTAGGTAAACACCATAATAACAAATATTTAATAATCTAAAACAGAATACAAATAGATAATCCTCAAAATTATGCCTGAAATATTTTTGTATAACATATTTGAACAACCATGAATATCAAATACATTAGTAAAACAGTCTATTTGCACATAACTTTCTAACTGAAAAAAGGCTAAATTAATCATTCTGTTTGCTCTGAATAGTTTGACCAGCTCCAGTGACAATCTTGTGCTTGTTATCACAATTGGTATTAAGTGAGTGAGATATTTGCATGATAAGTAATGATGGATTCAAAATCTAAATTTCAGTTCTCCACACTCCACTCACCTAGTGCTCTAAGGTTTGTCGGGTGTTTGGATCACAGGCAGTGACAGATTTAGCCACTGGGCCCCCAGGGACCATGCCCGGGGACCCTAACCAACTTAGGGGCCACCTGGTCAGTGCAGGGGAAAACCCCGCAGAAACTGTGGGATGGGGGAAGCTCCCCCTCAATAACTCCTGACCACGGCAGAAGTTGCAGAACAGGGGAAGACCCTCAGCGACTCCTGACCCTCTCCGTGGCAGAAGCTGCAGGGCAGCAGAGGAAGCCCCAGCACCCAGACCCTCACTGTGGCCCTGGGACTGGAGAAGCTCTCACTCCCCACTACAGCCCCGGGACTGTGGTGCGGGGACAGAGCTTCTCTGGTCTTGTGGCCATGGTTTGTGGGAGGCAGAAAGGAGCAACGGGTTGTGGGGTGGGAAGAACGGATGAGGACCCTGGATGGAACAGGGTGGGGCCTCAGGGGGAGGAGGAGTAGAAAGGGGTGGGGCTCTGAGCAGGGCTGCAGGTGGAAGTAGTGGAACAGGGACAGGAGTGCAGGCAGAAGGGGTGGAGAGGCCCCCCCCCACTTATGGCCCAGGGCCCTGGGAAAACTTAAGCTGCCTCTGATCACAGGCTTTGGATTCAGGCTCATGTAGGATCACATAGGAAACTAAGTTGGCAAACTTTTGTAAAGCAGCAATATTTGACATTAGCAAATGGATATTTAAAAAGACAATAGATTAGATTTATGTAAACACTGGTCAGATTTCAAAACATTCAAATGAGACTCCTAAAGTAGATTATACCTACCCTTTTTCTCCCCTTCTGCTTATTGCTGATGTCAGCCATTACTCTCACTGTTGATATGCTCAGAGACTGCACCATCATGATGTATAAATATTCTGAATGGTTTGGTGCTGAGACTGTTAGCAGAAATTGTTGCAAAGGACAATGGAGTTATAACTAACAACATGATGCCGTATTTGTATTTCACAGTCTTCTGTTTCAGAGTTCAATCAAAAGGAGGAGCAGGGTTGTCTCTAAAGGGTTGTGGGGCTAGGAGTGGAAGTGATGTCACTTCTGGGACCGACTGCACCGGTGGTGGGTAGGGGAGGCTGGGGGAGGCGGTGCATCCGCAAACAGCCAGGTGTGGCTCCACCCACACTCTGCTCCCTCAGGGCCCCGCTTCAGCGGTGCCCGCCTTCCTGGAGCTGGGGAGCTGCGGTGGCACCACACCCTCTCCCTCCCAGGACTCCCTTGGGCAGAGCTGGGTGGGGCGGGGTTGGGGGTAGCCTCTCCCAGCCAGTGGTTCACCCTCTGTCCATGCAGCACTGGCCAATCGCGCTGGTCTGCAGGGCCCCCCAAGGCATGGGGTCTGGCCCTGATTCACTATCCCCTAGGGATAGCTCTGAGGAGGAGATGGAGGTAAAGTTAGGGTACATTTACATAGCCTGCGGCAGTGAGCCTCCTAGACAGGGCTGGCAGACTTGGGCTAGCAGGGCTCATGTTAGCATTCTAAAAATA
Organism: Chelonoidis abingdonii; assembly: GCF_003597395.2. NCBI lineage: Eukaryota > Metazoa > Chordata > Testudines > Testudinidae > Chelonoidis > Chelonoidis abingdonii. The sequence continues at coordinate 141,097,557 of NC_133771.1, forward strand.
GCTCTGTAGCTAGACAGGGCTTTGAAGTTTCAGCTTGGCTTGTGAAGACCACTCCACACCCTGGGTGTCAGAGCCTGAGCTTCAGCCTAAGCTGCAACTCAAAGCACAGAGTATACAGCTATTTTTAAAGCACTATGTGAGCCACATCAGCCCAAGTTTGTCCATTCATGTTGGGAAGCTCGCTGCCTTGGGCAGTGTAGAGGTACTCTAAATGGCCTAAATTCTCTATTTCAGCTGAACTACACTTGGCATAGGAGCAGGATGGGACCAAAACTGGCTTTAAGCTGCTTTTGCGCTTTGCGCTCACTCCTAGTGTAAGTAAGGGTATGTCTACACTCCAATTAAAAACCCGTGGCTGGCCTGATCCAGATGATTTGGGCTTTTAGGGCTTGGGCTAAGGAGCTGTTTAAATGCAGTGTAGATGTCTGGGCTCTAGGACTCACCTCCCCCTCATGTTAATTAACTGAAGAGAGAGGTTAACATGTAGATGGGGTACTGAGTTTGGAGGGGGAACATGTAGGAAATGATGCAGTCTTTTATTACAAACAGTTAGATTACAGAGAGAGAAACAGCAACTCTTCATCTTCATTTTAATTGGATAAGTGTATTCATACCTAGTATAAATTAGGGGTTAACACTAGTAATTACAGATACAGTAACTCCTCCCTTAACGTTGTAGTTATGTTCCTGAAAAATGCAACTTTAAGCGAATCTAATTTCCCCATAAGAATTAATGTAAATGGGGGGGGGGGGGCAGGGGAGTTAGGTTCCAGGGAAATTTTTTTCACCAGTCAAAAGACTATATACACATACACACACAGTATAAGTTTTAAACAAACAATTTAATACTGGTACACAGCGATGATGATTGTGAAGCTTGGTTGAGGTGGTATAGTCAGAGGGTGGGATATTTCCCAGGGAATGCCTTACTGCTAAATGATGAACTAGCAATTGGCTGAGCCCTCAAGAGTTAACCCATTGTTGTTAATGTAGCCTCACATTCTACAAGGCAGCACAAATGGAAGGAGGGAAGACAGCATGGCAGACAGAGACACACACCATGTGTGTGTGAGAAATGCACATTATCCCTTTAAGTACGCTGACCCCGCTCTAAGTACATTGCCTTTTTGAGTAGATCAGCAAGTTGAGACAGCAGCTGCCTGCAAGCTCCCTCTGTCCTGAGCCCTGTCATGTCCCCCCAGCAGACCCATTCTATGGAGTTGGGGTAAGTGGGGTGCAGGAGCAGGGGGGAGGGGTACACCCTGACATTAGCCTCCTTCCATCCCCCCCTCCCCCCTCCTGCACAGCGAGCAGGAGGCTCCCGGGAGCAACTCCAAGGCAGAGGGCAGGAGCAGCATATGGCAATGGGGGGAGGGACAGCTGAACTGCCCAGCAATTGATAGCCTACTGGGCAGCTGCTGCACAGGAAATTTAGGGGACTGGGAAGCTGATAGGGAGGCTGCTGGCCCACCCTGATTCCAATCCCCCACCAGCTAGCTCCAATGGGCTGCTCTTACTGCAAGCAGTGGACAAAGCAAGTGGCTGCCAAACAGTGTTATAAGGGAGCATTGTGCAACTTTAAATGAGCATGGTCTCTAATTGATCAGCAATGTAACAATGAAACAACGTTAACCGAGATGACTTTAAGTGAGGAGTTAACTGTATTTTGAAAGTGGGAATAAACATACCAATGGTGCAAAATGGAAGTGTTTTATAGTGTGTTTATTCCCAATTCCACTACCTTTTGGTCCTTTGTCTTATTTTACCCCAAAATCCTGTTTGTTCCTCTCTTGATCATCTGAATGGCTCCCATGCTTGTTTCCATACCTTCTCTTCCTAGGACTGGAGCGCAGTTCCTCACTCAGCCTGCCATGCCTCCTCCCTTCTCAAACCCCACTTCAAAGAGGTGGATAAACTGTTGCCTTTGATAGATGGAAAAATTAATTATTATTTTACATTAAAAAAACAAACAGAAAAAAGTCACTCCCTTTAGGACACATGCACTAGCCTCATAAGTGACTGCACAATCACAGTGTCCTTCGTCTTGCCTATGTATGATCTTCTGTTTGTTCTCATCCTAATTCAGATGCAAACTCTTTGGAGCAGGGCATCTATGTATAATCTGTATTTCATTCTGAAGCTAGGCACATCTCTTCAGCTCTTCATTAGAAGCAAGGCTTCAAAGCCCTCTGTTTCTGCTACACTCCAGTGTGGCAGACCGGCAATGCAGCAGCCGCTTCAGGTAGATTCCGGTAGGAAGGCTTTTATTGAACTCAATATAAAAACGTATAATTTAATCAGTACAGTGCCACTCATAGACTCATAGACTCATAGGTCAGAAGGGACCAATATGATCATCTAGTCTGACCTCCTGCACAAGGCAGGCCACAAAACCCTACCCATACACATTTATAACAACCCCTAACCCATGACTGAGTTATTGAAATCCTCAAAATTGTGATTTGAAGACCTCAAGCTGCAGAGAATCCACCAGCAAGCGACCCATGTCCCACGCTTCAGAGGAAGGCGAAAAACCTCCAGGGCCTCTGCCAATCCGCCCTGGAGGAAAATTTTCACTTATTTTGATGTATCAGAGTCATTTTATTACAGTCTGCCACTCAGTTTTCCATGTGCCAATTGTGTCGATATTAACAACGCATAACTTAATTGTAGAAACTGCCAGGGCAGGATGGAGGCTGTGGCAGTTGACTAGGGGATAGTGGGGCTTTGGTCACCTGGGGAGGCACGGCATGTGATTTGGGATTTTGTGACAGCACGTTAACTGCATGTTCCTGCTGAAATGATCAGCGTTGAAGTAGTTAACAATGTTGAGGTTTATATTATCATCATTAGACTTCAGAATCAACCATTCACTTTGATAACTGGGGCAGTTTACACTTGTCTCAGACTTAATGTTTTGGCTGCCTGAAGGTGGGATAAGCAAACAGTGCATCAGCTTAAGCTTGATTCACATTCAGAGGACCTGATTCCCCATGGGTATAAAACTGGAATGATGCAGTGGTAAATCAGGTCCAGAAGTTTTCTTTGCAACCATAAGAAATCTAAATATAATAGGTATTTAAAATGAAAGCCTCAGTTTTGTAGAACCTTCGGAAGAAGATGTCTGTTAGTATTGTGTGTGTTCAGAAATCATTGTCAGCAAATAGTGAAGTTCTTTTAAAACTAAATGTAACAAGCTGAACTCCAAAGTAGCCAGCCACTGTCAAATTTGGTGTGTACATAGGGGAAAAAATAACAAATTACTCTTAGGCTTGTGGCTAATGTGAAAGGAGAACTTCCCCCATCTCCCCACAATGAGTAAGTAACTGAAAATAACAGTTTAAAAGGAAATACTATGTCAACCTTCATTAAAATATTTCCAGCACAACACTATAATAGTAAGTAACTAAAAATCACAGTAAAGAATCTAAGCACTCACTTTAGAGAAACAACTGCAAAAGGACAGCTGCTTTCTACTGTTCGTTGCTTTTTAATTGGCTTAGCAGCACCATGATTCTCTAAATGATTTAATATTAAATTACATCATGTACAGTAATAGATTTACAATTTAGCATACCTTGCACAGCTAAAACTTGTATTGATTGCAATGGGAGATTCTGGGTACATAAGGAATGCATTATCAAGCCTAGAGGATGTATGAAACAGTCTAGAAAGATAACATTTTAAGATAGTGTTAAACATAAAATAAAAATCATCTGGGGATCAGCTTTCACATTTATATATCTTCTGTGTAATACATCCAAGATTTTTAGCCTAAAATGGTGATCATGGTCAACAAGAAGCTACTTTCAAAGAGCCCGATTGAAGTCTATGACAAACCTCCCACTCATTTAAATTTAAACCAACACTCATTATTTCAGCTTCTCCAGACAATTTTTTGAATATTGACAAAGGCATCTCCCAGAGAGTCTGTAAGAAAAGTACATTTCAACCAACTGCATAAAGAATATTTTTGTAAATGATCAAACCAATTGCAAACTGGCCACTCCAACTGACTTCCACTGGGCCATTTTTTGGACAGAAATGAAGTTTTACTGGCTTTATGTGGCACCGAGATACTATGGCATGAGTAGAATGGAAACCAGATTGATTCATATAAATCACAGGTTGAATTCTTCTCAATTCTTTTCTAGATCTAGCAATTGATTTGCTTCGATGTAATAGAAGTAGAATTTGGTCTGTGTGTAGGAACTGAAGGATACAATCATTCATAGTAAACTAGAAATATTAAAAATACAGCTGCTTATTGAAAACATTAAAGACCTGATTCTGATCTCACTTACAAAAATTGTATGCCATTGCAACTTCTTAGACTTTAAAGGAATTACTCCTGATTTTCACCAACTGTTAGGGAGATTGGAATCAGCTCCCAAGACTGATTTATAATTATTTTCCTAAACAAACAGGAATATGACTTGAATTTAAAGATAAGTAAGGTGAGTGGAACAAAGACACATGCATGTGACAATAAAGTCACCCATCAGGATTCAGTGTATTGTTTTAGTAGGTTCTATAAATCTCTAAGCAGAGCATAAACCCACAGATACAAGGATATTCTGAGTTAAGGCTGAAATTTCACCCTTAGTATTCCACTTTTAATGTATATTGTACATGCATTAAGAAACAGGGCATATAAAAATAAAATATTTTTTTCAGGACCTAGAACTCAAAGGCATCTGAGGGTTTTAACAGAAAAAACTTTAAAAAAATCTAAAAGGGCAATATAACCTCCAAAAGAATGTAGGAAAAAAGACTCTAACTCTCCCTTCATGCCAATTAATATTGCCACACACTGACATTAAAAAAGGAAATGAAAAGCTTTGAGCTTTGCCCTGAAGAACGCCTTGTGGTTTCTATATAGAGAGAAATAAATGCCATCCACCTGCTTCAGTGGATGGGGGAACTTGATGGGACTGGAGGTAAAAGTTAGGGAGACCAGACGTCCCAATTTTATAGGTACAGTCCTGATATTTGGGGCTTTATCTTATATAGGTGCCTATTACTCCTCTCCCCTGTCCCAATTTTTCAGTAGCTGTCTGGTCACCCTAGTGAAAGGGGAAAGTCCTAGCAGCCAGGGAAGGAGAAACCAGGCAACCATTGGCCAGCTGGAGGGAAGGGAGCTGATTAACCAGCATTCCCCAGCTCCCAGAATTTAACTTGGAATGGGGGCCAGGTGGAGCCTCTTTTGGCTCCATTCCAGCAGCCCCACTCAAATTAGGAATGGGAATCTGGGCTAACAGATGCTGTGGGTCTAGCCAATTGCTTGTTTTGGAATCAAGAAAGATTTTTTTCTGCCAGGAGCCAATTGGCAGAGGACTTGGGAGTTTTTTGCCTACCTCAGAGCACCTTCAAGCCACAGAATGTTAAGTAGGAATGTGCTTAGTACCTAACTGAGGTACTTGGGTGGAATTGTTAATTCATCACAATTTGCAGCTGGTTTCCAGTGTGGTTATACGGATAACATGAATAGTTCCCAGAGTAAAAGACCTGGAATTTTGGTGATGGACCTTGGGCTGACAGGATAGGATGAGATCTTGTTGCCTTTGTGGGTCAAGGGCTCCAGCCTTTTGCACCCTCTATCCCGCTTGTGGGGGGTGGGTAGGGTGGTAGGCCTCAGTGAGCTGAGTTCTGGAGGGTAAGCTGAGGAGAACCTACCCCGAGTTACAGGTTATATGATAGGACCCCCACATTGGAATCAAATTAAATGCTGATGTAGCCTTTTTTTAAAAAATTAAATTGATTGATAGCACTGTGATATACTATAGAGTCCCTAGAGCTCCTGTGCAGCCATAGTTTCAAAGCAATAGTGTGAAAGTTACCCTTTAAGATTCTCTTAGACTGGGAGGCTCTTAGGAGCACACGAAGAACAAACACAGTGACCACAATGACAGTTATAAGTAAAAAATCTTGTTTGTATTATAAGTTATGCTCACATACACTTCTACACAACCTGAGAAAGCCCAAGTAATAGCCAATGCCACATTCATACTCACCTACCCAAAGATGTTATAGAGTGTCTCAACAGGTGGTCATCAATAAAGGGGTGGTTCCTGCTGGGATCTTCCATATGAGGTCTTTCCTCAGAGTATTCCCACTTTAGCCCCACCAGGGAACCTCTTTTATATTTTTGTTGTTACCAGGCCTAACACGTTATGCATATGTATAAGAGCAGTATTTTCCCCAGGAACTGAAATTAGGAAGGTGCATTCAAATTTACAGGAGTGGAGGGATGAGACCATGAGGGCAAAGGTGGCCTGTATGGCACCATAGTAAAACTGAAAAATGTCTCACACCAATTTTATTAGATTTAACTCATGTGTTAAAGTCATCACACAAATGAAATTTGGCTACTCAAGCCTCTATGAAGCACAACATCTATAACCTTCTCGGTTTCTTGTTGTAATTTTCCACAACTCTGTTAATGAACTTCTCGAATGCAGTGCATTTATTTTTGGTGCTTTCTTGTGCGCCTGGTACTTGCAACTGATCTGTGCATTACTTCAGTCACATGATCAGGCAGAAGGTGATTTCTTTCAGAACACAAAATTCTATTCAATTATGAAAAAGAATGCTCAGCTGTAGCTGTTGTGACTGGGAGTAGCAAAAGATGAATTCTTACTTCTTTTCTCACAGGAAACATAGCACAAAGATTGGGTTGAGTCACTAGTGATGAGAAAAAATAAGTTGAAATCAAATCTTCATTCATTTGTCGTATGACAATCCACTTGTTCAAATTCTCTATTCTTCCATGTCACATGGCAGCCCCATTGCTGGTGGTGACTCACTCTATTCAATTGTTAGTGTTTTAAAAGACAGGCATCTGTAAAAGCTATGTAGAGTTTGTGTAGAATCCAGAAGATGCTATTGTAGATTTGTAAAAATTAAGTCTGTGTACTCTTTCAGCTGGTTTAACAAACACTTCTTTCCTCCTCACTTAAGGATTCAATATAAGTGCCTTCATTAGTCAAGGTCTGGACTGAAGTCTTTGCTTCTTCCATTACATTTTCAATGGATATCTCTCTGACTGATCCAAGTTTAGCTTCAATGGCTGGACAAAGCTCTACTACTGTTGTAGCAGATGCCTGGATGGCATTGTTTAATGACCCAAGTGGTTTCAATAGTAGACTTACAAGATAGAGAATGGTGATTGTCTTCTCAGAATGCAGCAGCAAAAGTAGTCCACCAGCCTGACTATTTAGATCTGTCCCATTTTGGTAGACACTTTCCAAAGACGGTAATAACGGTTGGAGTAATTTTAAGAAAAAAGCCCAGAATTGCTCATGAGAAAACCAGCAGGTTTTTCCAGGTTGGACTAATTTGAACTTCAGTCCCAGGGCATCTTCTATTTTTTCCAAGATGTTCAGTCTTTTTGGACTCTTGCTGAAAAAAAGAGCATAACAATGACATTAAATTTGTGGCTTTTTAAATGTTTTTTGAACATTCTTCAGCTCATACTAGTGCTAGTTGAATAAATCATAGACTCGTAGGACTGGAAGGGATCTTAAGAGGTCTTCTAGTCCAGTTCCCTCCACTTAAGGCAGGACTAAGTATTATCTAGACCATCATCTAAAGAGCTGGTTGTCAAATCTACTCTTAAAAACCTCCAGTGATGGAGATTCCACAAACTCCCTAGGCAATTTATTCCAGTACTTAAATACCCTGGTAGTTGGGAAGTTTTTCCTAATATTGAACCTAAACTTCCATTGCTGCAATTTAAGTCTATTGCTTCTTGTCTTATCCTCAGAGGTAAACAAGAACAATTTTTCTCCTTCTTTCTTGGAACAACCTTTTATGTACTTGAAAACTGTTATCACATCTCCCCTCAGTCGTCTCTTCCCCACTCTAAACAAATTCAATTTTTTCAGTCTTCTCTCATATGTTTTCTAGACCTTTAATCATTTTATTGCTCTTCTCTGGACTTTCTCCCATTTGACCACATCTTTCCTGAAATGTGGTGCCCAGAACTAGACACAATACTCCAGCTGAGGCCTAGTCAGCATGGAGTAGAGCAGAAGAATTACTTCTCATGTCTTGCTTACAACACTCCTGCTAGTACATCCCAGAATGATGTTTGCTTTTTTTGCAACAGCGTTACACTGTTAACTCATATTTAGCTTGTGATCCTCTATGACTCCTAGATCCCTTTTTGCAGTACTGTTTGCTAGGCAGTCATTTTTCATTTGCATATGTGCAATTGATTGTTCCTTCCTAAATGGAGTACTTTGCATTTGTCCTTATTGAATTTCATCCTATTTCCATTCATGTGTCTGTCCTCATTTCAGCAGTCTGTCCACATCAATTGCAGAGTTTCAGGCACTGCCTCAGGTACACTCCACATTATACCTTGCAACAGACTCACCAGTTTCATTTGTCACAAAAGGAAGCAGGATCCCTCTAATTCACTGCTACACATTGTACAACATAATACTGGGAGATATTTCCTGTAATTGGGGATACTACAGTGGGCTAAGAGTGCTTTTTCAAGCTTAATTCTATACTACTTTGTTTCTGTGTGAGTTAACATCAGAATCCCCATAAAAAAAGAGAAAAGAACCTCACTCTTTTATTTTATTGCAACAATAACATACTAAAGTAAATATACTTGTGTGTGTATGTGTTGTACATCTGGAGCCTTACATCTTTAAACGATACTGTAATATTATATAGTGCTTTCCATTTTCATGATGCTGTACAAACACACTAACTAAACAAAAATGCACTACATTATTAAATCTGACTAGGTAAACAGGCATATTACTTTTTTTTTGCTCTAGATATCTAATCATCTCTGCTAATCTGAAATAAAATCCTATTTTAAATTTGTTTGGAAATGAGTTTGGTCCTCTCATCCTATTTCCTAGTCACCATTTGTCCACAGGACAAAAGAGTCTGATCTTACAGATTTTATACTCCGTTGACTTCAGAGGAGATACTTCTGATTTGCAATGGTGTGAGTGGAGAAACAATCCCTCATTGTCTTATACAATTCAACTTAACTGTTTCTCTGCTCAGGATTTATCAGAACTGTTGTCAGTCAGTCAGCTCTGAGATATGTTGACAGAGCAGCGTGAGAAGGTCTGGACTGTGTCTGTTTGTACTGTCTCATGCATGCTAGTACTGTTTGATTCCTTACTTCTAAGACCATGAAATTAATATAGGTGTAAACACACAGAACTTAAAAAAAATATCAGGGGTTCTGTACTGTGATAGCCATTGTAACATAAGCATTTTTCAGGCTTGTATTAGTTTCAATAGTAAAGCTGGATGTATTTTTGGTTGTATCAGGATTATTTAGATTGGATAATTTTACCTGGAGTTATTTTACCATTTTGCTGGGAGAAAAAGAAAATATTTATATTTTATTTAGTGCATATAGTAGATTATTCCGCTAAAGACAGGAAATGAAGAAAAACTTGTGAATTCCTTATAGGCTGTGCTGTCAACATGGCCTGCACAATGCCTTTGACCAATACTGTAGGCAGAAACTGTGTGGTAGCTCCCCTGCACTGGAACATTTGTTTTAGAGAGATATGCATATCTAGGCCCATACTCAAAAGCCTTATGGTAATATAATATTAAGGTTATGAGTTCATATGCTCAAAATCCAGGAAATGAAAATGTTATGGTTCTCACAGTAATGTTAACTTAGCCATGCTGCACATTTAATAACATACACTAACAGTATGATGGGCCTCTATACTGAGGTATCTCAACAGAGATGCTGTTGCTTGGGTGCTGTGGTCTTGGCTGTCCAGCACACCACGCAGCAGCTGTTCAGTGGGGGCAAGGGCCTGTCTTTCAAGCATTGGCGTACCAAGGGCTCTCTATAGTTCTGCTGCCTCAGTGTGTCAAGGTAGCAGCATCAGGAAACATTTCACACACTGACGCTCCTTTTCTCACTCAAGTTGTGGAAGAAGGGAAAGGGAGAGTGGAAGTCTTGCAGCTGAATTGCTTCAGGAGTAAAGGTAGCAACTCTGTTCTTGAGCCACTTTCTTCCTTTAGAAAACTTGCTGTGATGATTTGGCAAAGGGAAATAGGGTGGTATGATTGTGATTGGGAATGTTAGGTGACAGAGAAACACGTTTTGTAATGGATTATGGAGGGGAAACACTAAAAATAGGGCTGTGAAGGGACCAGTCGGGAGGTGACGTGGGTCATATATGAGAAGGCAAAATCAGGGCTCTGAAGCAGGACATGGGGAAGAGTACTGCTGTGTCGGGGGTCTAGTAGGAGGAACAGAGCAATATATGACAAACAGATTATAAGACCTCCATTTTGATAGCTATCCATGTGAGTAACTATCAGCATTGACATAGACTAGAGTTGGTCAGGAAATGACTTTTCCTATGAAAAAGTTTTACTAAAAGGAATTCCCTCCTCCTCCACTTTTGTTGAACTTTTAAAAATCTTTTTTTCTTTTTTTACAAAATTCCAAAAGAAGAACCCACAAACATCCAAAACTGATAATTTTTTTCTTTTTTTTTTTTTTTTAAAGAAACAAAAACTGTTTTGAGGTGCCAAAAAGAAAAAAATGGTATTCAGGTTTTTGATTTTTCAATTAAAATCTATTTTTTTATAAACTCCATTTTCAGATAAAAGAATTCTATTTTTGTTATCAGGCCATTTTCCATGGAAAAAATGTTTTGATGGAAACTTGGCAATTAAACTCGTAATGACATTGGAGACATATATTCAAAAACAAACAAACTTTTAAAAAAGCCACCCCCATAAACATTAAAAGTCAGACACTACTTAACGCCTCATCCCAATCTTGCAACTGTCAGCCAGGATTTTGCTTTTGCTACATCACTTCACTTTCACCCACCATCTATAAATACTAGTGTTGTCACTCTCTTGATTTCATCACCACTAATGGGCTTTTGGGACAAGTGCTGGAGCCAGTCTGGGGATAACATGAGAAACTTCAGAGATCTTTAGTTCTGCCCAGAAACTGTTTTGCCCCCCCCCCCCCCAACTTTCTGGCGCCTTTTCCCTCTTCCCTACCTCTTGGGGATGGGCACCCAATCAGAATAAAAGGTGGATTCTCTGTAACTTGAAGTCTTTTACATCAAGATTTGAGGACTTTAGTAAGTCAGCCAGAGGTTATGTGCCTATTATGGGAGTGGGTGGGTGAGGTTCTGTGGTTTGCGATGTGCAGGAAGGCAGAACAAATGCTGATGATGGTCTTTTCTGGCCTTAAAATCTATGCGTCTATGAGGGCTGCTGCTCTTCCCCGTAGGAGCTAACAGAAGTTTTAGGCTAGGGTAGAAGGAGCAGCCAACACTATTCTCACACGACAGAAGTGAGGAGTTGAAGAGACCCTGCAGCTGATTCCTTTCATATCTCGGAGAGGGGGATGAAGAGCACCTGGAACTGCTCCCCTGGAAGGTATGGGATGGCAGAGTGTGAAGAGCCCCTGGAGCTGCTCACCAAGCACACCAGGGAGAGCAGGAGTGAAGCACCTTGACAGCTGTAGGAGGAACACACATATATGGGTGTGTTCCTTCCAGCTCTATACACAACATGCAGCCTTACCGACACCCACAAATGTCAGTTAGTGACAAAGTTTGATATTGCATGTGTGTTTTTTGTCCATTACCTCACCTAAATAGCACTGCTACAGACATTACAGTAACTTCCTAACACTATCACAAGTTATTTCCATTTAGCAAATAATTCCCTCTTAATCTTCCAACACAACACAATTGACTAAAACCTTACACAGTACTGTACACACTAATCTCCTGCTTCAACACACCGCCAGTGCAACATTCTAAAAAATTTGAAAACAATTCTAACCTTTCTACTCAGTTGGAGTCAAAGGTGGCAAATTTTGTGTGTAGGTGAAGGAGGGTGTGTGTGTGTGTGTGAGAGAGAGAGAGGGAGAGAGGGAGAGGGGAAGTAATATGAAGAAGAAAAAACTATGGTGGTTGAGGACTTTAGTGGTTTTGGGTTTTGTAAGGGACTGCGAAAGATTTTGTTACGGTTTAGCTAAGGCTGTTCGCCTTCTCAAAGACAGGTTATTAAAGGTTGCTGTATACTAGCATATGTTGTTTGTAGCTAGTTGGAACTGCTTAGCCTGGGAGGCCCGGCGTGTTTGGAAAAGCCTGGCCCTTTGCCATAAGAGATAGCCCAGTTGTGGGAAAGCTCCCACATTGCCTATGTATGAGCTGCTTTACATCCCTCCTCTTTTCCCTAGTGGGCGTACCTGGTTTAGTTGCGCAAATAATTATCAGCGGTTGCCCCCTTGCCTGTACAGTTGCTAAAGCTATTAATATGACTCTACCGTTTTGGATTTGCTTACTCATGAATTAGGTGAAGTACGCAAGGCATGCTGCAGAATCGCTTGGCTGTGATTATTTCTTGCTGCGGCATGGCCATACATGTCGAGTTTGCTGGTATGTGTTGTTTTATGTTACAGATGCTGGCAGCTCGATTGAGACGACTTGAAAGATTTACACCACCTTGCAGATGGTATAGGCCAACAACAAGATGATTCCTGGCTCTGGTCTGGCTTACGTCCCTCGTGGTTGGGCCGCGCAATTTTGTTCAGAGCCTGTGTATTGGCTTTTTGCTTTAGTGGGCCTTTGCATATGTTGCGGTCTAGTTCGCTTATGTGGCTGGTGTTGTTGTCTTGGCATTTTATTCATGCTATAGGGTCGTCCGAGTCATTATGAGACTATGTCTTAGTGCTGTCCTTGAGAAGCGAGGGAGGAATGTAAGGGACTGCGGAAGATTTTGTTAAGGTTTAGCTAAGGCTGTTCGCCTTCTCAAGGACAGGTTATTAAAGGTTGCTGTATACTAGCATATGCGTTTGTAGCGGTTGGAACGCTTAGCCTGGAAGCCCGGCGTGTTTGGAAAAGCCTGGCCCTTTGCCATAAGAGATAGCCAGTTGTGGGGAAAGCTCCCACATGCTATGTTATGAGCTGCTTACATGCTATTGCATAAATTTATATTATTAGAATTTGTTTGCTGCTATTGGACTCGCTCCCCGCTTTGAGTTAGCAACGTGCAGAGTCCCCGTTGCGGGTGTGTTTTCTTTACCTTCATTAAAAGCCATATCACTCACTGTGTGTGTGTGTGTGTGTCTCGTCCCTGCAGAGCACTTAGGCACGTAACAGGTTTTTTTACGTTTGTGTTGGTGATATGCTATAGGCACTTGTGCAGTCTTAATACGTTGTTTTGGGTACATTTGTTATACATATATACAGTGTATTTATATGTGTGTGTGTACATTGCTGCTTGGTGAATGGTTCATGAAATAGTATTTTCAATTCTCTTTGCCCACACTTATTCAGAAAAATCTTTGCTATTAGCTACTTTATATATTTCCTGATGATGTTTTGCTGAAAATTATACAAAACATTTCAGCCTTTTGATGGTTTTGTGAACTGTTTATATAATGTCCATTTTTTCTTATAGTGCTCTTATCACATGTGCAGTAAGTGTAGCACTTACCCCATTAGCTGCTCACCTTAAAAGATACAAAGGAAGGTCCTATATGTACCACAGTTTAGCCATGGCCCCAATCCTGGAAATATTTACACATGAGAAGAACTTTACAAACATTAGTCCCATTGAGTTCAATGTGGCTGTTTATATGTATATTTGGAGGATTGGGTCCCTAGTTAAGAGCCCCAATTGTAATATAGTTAAAACAGAAGACCCGGTTACAATATGGTTACAATTCGTAGTAAGGAAATCTAATCATATTCTTATCATTGGTCTAAAGTGTGTTTAAAAAATCATTTCAATTCAGTGCATGTGCATAAAGTGTGATTTGCAAAAACTCAAAACTCATCTGAATCACAATGTACCTCCATTAAATGAGGGGTAGTTCTTGACCAACTTCAAGTTGTCACAACTATTTTGTAGGTAGAGCTGTTTAGAAAAAGTTAATATATATATATTTTTAAATATTTTAACAATAGGGAAAATGTATTTCTTTGGCTATTCTCCTACTCTAATGGCTAAATAATTTTTTATCATAATTATAAAAAACATTGTTAATCAGAGATGAAGATTAAAAACTATCAGCCTGAAAGGTGAAAATTTCTGAAAGTTACAAAACAACTGAAAACAGGAGGTTAGAATGGAAACTCTCAACTACAGTGGTCACTAGTCTTACAACCCCTGTAGCATACACACACAAAACACCCTCCATTTTTTGTGCAGATATTATATGTACAGAAATATATGTAAAACTTGTGTAAATATCCATCCACAGGTCCCAACTGCTAAAGGAGCCACTATTTCGGGTGCTTCAGTTTTGGGTGTGCATCTTGAGACAGGCAGGGCCCAATTTTTCACGGGCTCCTCAATGGAGCTGTGGGTTTTCAGCAACCCTGCAAATCAGGTCCCTGGGAGGGGTTCCCACGTGGGACATCAACAATTAGCGGCCATTTGAAACCTCTGCCCACCGTCTGTAGCACACCCCCGCTGCCGAGTGTGGTACACGAGCAGCGTGACACAGATTGTGGCTACACACCCGGCCCCACAGACAATCTTTCAAGTAGCCAGTAAGGGGCGCTGGGCCGCAGGTTTGGTTTGCAGAGGGAGCCGGCTGCGGATCACCTGCAGCAGCGGGGGAGCCGAGCAGCTCCGCCCTCCCTCCCCCCCGAGTGAATCACATCGCTCCTCTTCCAGGCACGGGCACTGAGGAGATTGGGCAGCGCTGTCAACTGCTGCAGAGAGCCAGCGAGACCGGCACAGCCGGGCTGGGGCTGCGGGCTCCGCGGCGCTCCCACTTCCCCTAGTCCGGCGCGGGGCCGCCCGTGAACATCTCCCTCAGCTGCAGCCGCGCGGGGGGCGCCTGCCGCCGCCGGGCTAGAGGGGGAGCCATGGCCGAAGGGGGCGAGGGCGAGGACGAGATTCAGTTCCTGCGAACTGTAAGCACCGCGCGCTGCTTTTCCTCCTCACTGGGGGCCGGGGCGTGGGGGGCAGCAGAGCTGGCCTGGCCCGGGTAGCTGTGGGGCTCCCCGCGCGGGGGGCAGCCAAGGGGGAGAGTGCGGCTTGCACCGGTTTGAGGGGGCTCCGTGAACCGTGCCTGTGCGGGGGAGCTGGTGCCTTGCGCGCGTGGGAAGGGAGGGGAAGAACCTGGCATGCCCGGGGCTGGGAGCGACGAGGGGGACTTGTGTCCTGCGCTGCAGGCGTCTGATGATGGGAGGGGGAAGCTTGTGCCTTGCGTCTATGGTGATGGGGAAGCCCCCTCCCCGGGGGGAGCTGAGGGAGGGGGCTGGGAGAGTCTTGCCAGGATTTCCTCTCCAGCCTCATTTCTCGCCTGCTCTCCCAGGCGCGCATACGCGGCGCGCCACAACATCACAACGCCTCCCCGAGCCTTCAGCGGTGTCGCTGTGTGGGGCAGCCGAGGGCTCGCTCCGGCCAGCCGCGGCCCGTGTTGCGTGGCGGTTGGAAGGAGAGAAGTGTTGGGGCTGGGGTGGGGGTCTGGCAGGTGCCTGCGTGGGAATGCAACCGTGCGAGGGAGCAGCCATGGCGCTCAGCTGTGCGTTAGCAATGCAGTGACAATTAAAAGTAATGTGCGCGGTGGCTTTGGGTCGGGTTTGGTTGCTCCTGGATTGACCCCGAGGCAGGGCAAGCTAGCGGGCAATTGGAGAATGAGTGGTACCAGGCAAGGCAGCATCACAGGCTCAGCAGCAACACCATTTCCCCCTAAGTATCTTTCAGCGCTCCCCTTCCACCCTCCGACTTGTTCTGTGCACTGCAGATACTAACCAAGCAGCAGTGCTCAGCCTCAAAGCTGCAACTGTAGTGCCTATTGCAAAAACAAAAAGAAAAACCAAATAAAACAAAAACACCCCCCCAACAACTGCAGGCATTATCATCACTGAAGGTGTATTAGTACTTACATCTTTTTATAAACATATTTTTTTTCTTCTTTTGCTTTTTAAATGTAGTAGGTTTTAAAGTGCCCAAGCATTTCTTCCCTCTCAGTTTGGTTCTGTATTAGGAGTGCTGATTATGCTCATTTTGGACTATTTCTCATCAACCATTGCCTTTATTCACCTCCTGCATCATCTCCCAAGTGCTATTTATACACAAAGTCTTAGCAAGTTTACAAATAGATATCTTTGAATATTGCTATATGCAAATATGTAGGTAGTTTTGAGAGCAGTGTAGATTTTGGGTGTGTGTAGACACTGAAACTGTATGGTGTAGCTTAAACTTCATTTTTCTTTTTATTTAGTAGAGTCACATTTTGTAACAAGTAATGAGAAAAAGGTGTGTGGAAAAAAAGGAGAAACAACTCATGTAGACGGTTTATGCCAGAGTATGTTTGTATCATTTTTCAGCATTGTGGAGGCTGGTTTGGATAATTCTTATTACATTGTCTGCTTCAAACTGGATTAATTAAAAGAATAATCTATTCTAAATATTTTTTGAATCCATCAAAACATCCAGTCTTGCTGAGAGTACAATTGTTATGCAGTGCTGAAAATGGGAATACAAAACTGTCAACTTTTTTTCTTGTTAATATTATGTGGGATGTACTGCAGTCCTGGCAATAGATTTTAGTTTGCTTTTCACCTTTCTCTGAAAGAAGATATGGCTTCACGATTTCTGAGAGTTTGATTGTTGTTTCCTAGTGCTAAAATTGGTACAAATATTTTGGAAGAGTTGTGCATTTACAGGTTCACTGCAGGATTAAATGTTAAGTTTAGCTCATGGAGGTGTTGTTATCTGAAATGCTTAATGGGGAATCTGAAGCAATGTGCATGCTAATGTCACACTGTGTACATATAGGGTAATGTTAAAACTACAGACCCTGACAGCAGCAGCTCAGTATGTAAAAGAACACTTCTGATAACGGGTGTCCTGCTGGCAATAAAGAGATAGTCCTATCCTGGGATTATCCTTTAAAAATCCTTAGAATGTTGATCTGGTTATAACATGACCTTGAAGAAGGTGGCAAATTGGAGCAGTGGGAGTTTTTTGACATAGGAATTTAGACATGCAGGAAAAAAGAGCATTAGACATTTCCTTTATTTGTGAAGTTTTGAATTTCCAATCTAAAATTGTTTCTATATGGTGACCTGCTTTATTCCCCAATCTACCCCTTTCCCTCCTCTGTACACCTGCGCTGGGAACATTTGTATGAAAAGAGATGGAAAACTAACTTGTTTTTTAAAGATTAAACAACTTTCACCCTAATGTAGTCTTAGTTAATTGTTTGAAATTTTAGACTAATCTCCCAGGGCTCAATATTTCATGTGTAATACTTTCTACATGGCATTGATAAAATATTTAGTTTGCGAACTGAATATTTCCTGATAATGAATGCAATTTGGGTGTCTTTATTTTTCATCAGTTACCCCTAGCGCTAGAGGGCTGCATTAATGGCTTGGTAGATAAAACATACCATGAAGGACCTATTCTGTGACCCTGGGTAAAATGCTTTTTCCTGTGTTCAGGTAATTCCATAGTGGATAATCTATAAATCCCACTACACTTCAGTTAGCATTCTTTGCACACTGCTGTATACAATACTGCTGCACTTTTAACAGTCATTATTTTTGATGACATTGGAAAGGTTCTGCAGCATAAATGAAGTTTTGCATTGGAATGTCAACATCATATGTTAGACATTTTGTATTTAAAGAGAGAAAATTGGGGTTTATTCTTTACAAGTACATTTTTCTCATTGATTTTTTTAAAAAATATTTTTTTTACATTTAACTAGTAAATTGAGTTTGTGTGTGTCCCCTATACTGAGCGATATTTTTGTGTTCCTTTTCTCTCCAGTCTCTCCTACTTTGTCTAATCTCCCTGTTTTCCTTTGTTTGCTACTTCTTCTTTGGACAAGATGGCTGCATGCATGGCTCCCTGCAAAACTGCTGCTGTTGTGGATTCTTGATTTCTTTTGCAACAAGTCTGATGCATCCCATTTAGAGAGGAGGATGTAACCTTTTATTGCCTTGAGTCTCTGGAAGAGCAATGCTAAAATTGCTTTAGAATCCTTGAGACATGGAGTAGAATGCTGCTTCTGTATCATTAGGCTAGTCCTCAGGGAAATGTTTTTTAGCCCTATGAATTTCACACCTCAGCATGGACAGTGTTCAGACTTATAACTTTGTTTAACATTCCATTTGGTAATAATCTTATATAATTTTCTGCCAGAAACAAGCTCCTCTTTTCTGGTTCCCCCTCATCAAATGCATGCATGTGAATGGGAGGGACTTGAGGGGAGCTTGTGTCCTGCATGGATTTGATGGAGTCAGGGGAGAGCCCCCATCTGTATTAATCCTTTTTAATGTTAAGAAACAAAGGAGCATGCATAGGACAAAATAAACATCCATGTGTCAGTCTTTACATTCAAGAATATAAACTGTTTGTAGCTCATAACATTTAGAAATAAAATGAAATTCTTTACCAGGATGTATAATTTGTCTGAAATAAAAGCAATTCAGACATCCAGGTAAGAAGAACAGGAAATCTTTTCATCTAAACAATCAGACTGCTTCCATAATACATATGTGAAAAGGCTGATCTTCCTGGTACAAACTTGGACTAGAGTTGCCTGTTTTGGTTAGACGTTTTCATCACATGACAAGCTTTAATTAAAAATTAATCTTTAATTCCTGGAGACTCTCTAAAACCATCGTAGGAAAGACCTATGGAACAGGGCTATCAACTGTCAATGGAACTAAACTAATCTTAAACTTTCAAGAAGGCGCTAGGTAACGGTATCCTTTGTATTAGATAAAGATGCTTTCAGGTTTTCCAACAGCATCACCTCCTAAATTTGATTTAACCTGTGATGTAAACTAAGTTTGGGAGCAATCATATGTCTAAAGTATGGGGTAATTATGTTATAATTTAAATGTTTCCAAGGAGCCTCCCCAAATGCAGTAAGGATGACTTTGGTGGGATATCAAGTTCTGTAAGATTTTTTAAAGTTTGAGCTAGGTTCTTCTTTCAGATGTTTGAAACGGGACACAATTACAACACATGGAAACTAAACCAGCAGCGTTACAACCCCTCACCAGGCTGAAAGGCAGCTAAGCTCAATATGCTTGTAATAACGGTGATACCTAAAAGAAAAAGATAACAACTTGAGCAACTCTCCTTTCTCAAGATGTAACGGAATCATCTCTTTGGAGAATCTCAGGGTTATGAACTTAGTGAGGGCATTTGTGCCACAATGTTTAAGCCTTAACATCTCTTTTCCTTCCAAGCACGTGCCCGGGGTGGATAATGGCATAGCAGATGCCCTGTCTTGTTTTCAGTTCAACACAGTGTTAGGGGGCTTGTACCAGGAGCTAGCGATGAACTTGAGTTTGAGCATATCAAGTTGGTGGTGGCATGCAGATCCTTGGCTCTGGGCACATGGCTCAGCTATGAAGAAAGTTGTAAAAAGTTCTTTCAAGTTCAGGTTCTGGAGTGCTGGTCACCTGTATGGCCCATAAGGAAGGGGCAGATGTTGCAGCATGTGGCATTGGCAACCCAGTTGTAGGAGTCCTCGACGATCCTTGCATAATGCAAGGGGCAACTGAGTTCATTTGTGAGGACGGGGGTTCACCTATCAAACTTGGTGTGGGTGTCATGTTTTGGGCTGCTATACAAAAGGCTATTGGAAGATGTCTGGGAACCCGACTGGGTTGTGGGGGAGGCAGCCAAGGTAATTGCTGGCATCTCCTTGTGGTGGATGTCTAGTGCAAGTATTCCATAGGGAAGGCATCCAGTGACCAGATAAATGGCCTGGTAAAGGACTTAAAAAGGAGGTGTTGGTTAAAGGAGTGGAACGGTGGGGGAGGTTGCGGCTCCTGTGGTTGGAACAACAATGAGCCAACCCTCCTTTTCTTATATCCCACCTTTTAGCTATGAGTGGGAGGTGGATGGTAAGGTTCCGGAAATGGATTTTCTGGAAGGACTGGGATGGAAAAATGAGGGGGAGATGTTGGAAGTCCCCTGGGTAATTACAGAATAAATAGGGAGTTACCTGCATTGTACACATTTATCTGCTGAGTAGTATGAGACATCTAATAATAAAGTTGCGACCTGATTAAATCCATATCAAGTGTCTCCTGTCCTTCTTTCGGTATAGCTGGTCAGTGGAATCTGTGTGTTCCACTCGGTGTTCCACTCTTTACTTAGCCTTTCTTCATTTTGTTGAAAGGGTAATTAGCAATTAAGTAGTATGTTTGTCTTTTTTAAAAAAATCTGTTCCTTCTAATTTCCCACCTGAATTTATAGTTCTCCAGTATAGCTCTCAATCTGCCAGTGCCAAAATGTGCCATAGGTCCTTAAAACATGAGACACGAATGCAAAATCGGAGATACAGTTTAAAAAGTACTTCAACCGGAAGCATGACATGATGCAGGATTCGCATGAATAAAGTTTATTACTTTACTGTCAAAATTTAACAATTTGTAACATCATGACAGTGAGAGACCACTAGGTTTTATATGGGAGGGATTTAAGTTTGAGTCTAAAAGAGTGCCATGCCCAGTAACATATATGAGGGATACAGCACTATGTATTTCAAAATCACATTGGCCTCTATTCAGGAAACCATTCCTTTCCAGGACAGCAATTAAATGAGATTTAAAGTGAAGCACATGCTTAAGTTATGTGCTGAAGTGCTGTCCTGAATTGAGATCTTTCACAGTTAACACTGTGGAAATACAGGGAAGATAAACAACAGGAGCTGATGAGATCTTCAAGATCTTGTCTTCATGTAAATTGTTACAGATAATAAAGAGGAAAATAAACATAAGCTGAATTTATTCTAAAGTGTATCCTCGAGTGGAAAGCAATAGTATTGAATTATTTTTCTATAGTGCTTTTTATATATCAGGTATCTTCAAGTGGTTTATGATAATGAGTTAGATTCTGGTCGTTGCAGTGACCATGTATAAAAACAAAGCCACATATATACACTCAGCAAACCTTTCAAAAACAGCATTGGGAGTTTGAACCAGTTTTACTGAGAGAGTACATTGACCAGAATGCTCTTGTCAATTTTTAATAGGTACTATTTATGATTCTCAATATGTGACTACTGGATATTCACCAGAGACTGATACAAAAGACCACAGGTCAGCATCTCATAAAAGAGATAGCATGGCTAGCATTGCAATGTATCCACCTTCCTCCTCCTGATACTGCACTGCAGTGTCAGCACTGAATATGAGCTCAAATTCTGATTTAGAATAGAGCTGAATGGACTATATATAGTGTGACAAAGTTCCTCCTCTACCTTGGTGGGTCCTGCGCTTCTTGGCAGATTTGCTCACCTCAGTGATCTTCCCCACAGTCTGGGTCAACTCCTCCTGTGTCTGATCAGGAGTTGGGAGGTTTGGGGGGAACCCGGGCCCGCCCTCTACTCCGGGTTCCAGCCCAGGGCCCTGTGGATTGCAGCTGTCTATAGTACCTCCTGTAACAGCTGCATGACAGCTACAACTCCCTGGGCTACTTCCCCATGGCCTCCTCCAAACACCTTCTTTATCCTCACCACAGGATCTTCCTCCTGATGTCTGATAATGCTTGTCTCCTAAATCCTCCAGCAGTACACTCTCTCACTCTCAGCTCCTTGCCTTCTTGCTCCCAGCTCCTCACTCACACTCCTTCTCCTCTGGCTCCTCCCTGCCTGACTGGGGTGAGCTCCTTTTTAAACCCAGGTGCCCTGATTAGCCTGCCCTGATTGGCTGCAGGTGTTCTAATTAAAGTAGCTATATCCACTGCCTTCTAGAAAGGTCTTAATTGGCTCCAGGTGCCTTGATTAACCTGGAGCAACTGCCATTTGGTTACCATGGTTCTAGGGATTTGTTTAGCCTGGGGCTAACATACCTGTTTCTCTGTACTTTACTATAGCCATCTGGCCTTGCCCCATCACAGTAGTGAACAACTTATCCTACAAATTTAGCCCTCTTTTGTTTGTGAACTGTATGCAAAAAATACCTTGATTTTTTTTACAAATTGGTTCAAGTATTTGAACACTTGATGTGAACATTGGAATTTTCTTACTGGACCATACCAGTGATCCATCTCGTCCACTGCCCTATTGGTCAGAGTTGCCTTTATCAGCTGCTTTAAAGAGAGGTTGAAGAAAGTTGCTTTCCAATCCTCATCAGTTAGTTGACTAATGTCCTGAAGCATGAGGATTTCTGTTCCTTTTAATGTAAAAATATATTTAAAAATCTGCCATGTATAGAGTTCATTGTTGGATCAAGGGCTTGGGTGGGACTGCTCACAGGAGTTAAAGCTATAGGATTTAAAAGAGCTCTACTAACTTGTAAATTAGTCAGTTTCAAAATATGGGTTTAATGTAGTTTCAGTGTTACATCTGCTTCTGAGTTCTCCTGCCAAATTTTGTGGTTTTAGTTACCTATCGTGTTTTTAAAAAGTTGGTTTTCTCGTTCATGTTGCTGTATGAAAGGTACACACAAAGGTCCTGATTCAGAAAAGTACTTAAGGTGCTTTTTTTGCATAAGGATTAGATTTAAGCATATGCTTAAGTGCTTTTATGAATCAGGATCAAATAGGGGAAACTGACTATATGGGGAAACATTGAAAATGACTCTTCACAATGTGATGTCAAATGTACAAGTTAAATAAACTGAAAAATACAGATTTTTTTTTATAATTTTTCAGTTACAGGTGTTACTTGTTACAATAGTATGTTAAACTGTGTCAGACAGGAAATGTAAGTTTATGGTGTCCCTTTCAAATTACATCTAAAATATTGTTTGAATTTCCTGAATTGATTAAGTCATTTGGGGTTTGGATTTGGTTTTGTGAGGGGTGTGTCAGAGTGGTAAGTGTGTGTGTGGGGAGAAATGGTATCTTCGCAATCACTCAAAACTGGACTTTGTTACAATTTCTCATAAAAATGGAGTGACTCAAATTAGGTTTTTTGTCCATTGTTTCAGTAGTGTTAATGACTGAGCAGTTTTCAATAAACTTTAAAATTAATTCTTCCTAATGAAATATGTGAGAGAAGTTCAGATTTGTCTTGCTGTGGCTGGTGATGAAACAAGTCGGTAGTGTTCTTCCTGCACTGTGTGCAATTGTGCCTCTCTAAATCTTACTTTGCTGATTTGCACACAAAACCAGCCGTCTCTCTCCACTTCACTCAGCAAATATTTAATAGCAGATTCAGTAATGACGTCTCATATTATGAAGATCCATTAACTTCCACAAAATACACATGGTATATTTATTAGTCTAATGTGAGGTACTGACACGAATCTTTTACACTATCCTGCACTATGAACAAAATACACCATGTGATATAATGTCACTGCTTTTAATGTTTATTTTGCTTACTAATTTGTAAAATACATTAATTTGCAGTGGGTCTTACAGTCTGCATGTGTTAATGACGTTCTATTATATGTACCAAGAGTAAAATTCTGGTTCAGTTGAAGTCAATGGCAAAACTCTCATTGACTTCAGTAGAGCCAGGATTTCAACCTAACACTCTTGTTTGCAGGCAGAATGCCTAGAAATGTACTCACAGTACTTACTGTTCTGTAAATATAATCTCAATTCTGGCAAATCCAATAAGCACACCATGGAAAGACCCCAAATCTGCCAATATGGATTGATGAGATTTCTTTTATGGCTTATCTGATGAATCCCTTAGTGCAGCAGTTCTGGGAAAATTAAGCTGTGTATGTTTCCTGAGATGGATTTCCCTTTCACTGGTAAAGTGGAAGTAAAACCAAAGCAATTTTATTTGTGTTTTGAACAAGTTAAGGGGTTGATCCTGTACCATTAAAGTCAATGGGAATTTTGCTATTGACTACAGTGGAAGCAGGATCAGACCCTTAAATCTTGTCTGGAGGTAATAAATAACTTTTTGGGCCGATATTTTCCAGACGTGGTTTTTGTGCAGAGGATGCTGTTTTTAAGCATGAGGAAAAAGTTTCAGCTCCCCTTTTCAGAATGAGTGGAATGGAAATAAAAAATCACAAGTATTGGAATGGTTCAGCCATGAATTGTTTCCTTGTACCTCCTGTACTGATGCAGCTGTGCCGCTGTAAGATTTCTCATGTAGCTGCTGTTTGCCAATGTGAGAGGGCTCTCCCATCAATATAATTAAATCATCCCCAATGAGCGCTGGTCGCTCTGTTGGCAGGGGAAGCTCTCCTGCCAACACAGAGCTGTGCACATGGCCACTTATGCTGGCAAAACTTATCATGCTCAGGGGTGTGTTTTTTCACACCCCTGAGCGACATAAGTTTTGCTGACATAAGTGGTAGTGTAGACATGGCCTTGGGGTCTACCTTTTGAGGAACAGAATAGGGTGGAAAGAAAAGAGAGGCACTGACACTATTAATTTTCTTATATTTTTGGGGTGGGAGTGAGGAGCTGTACAAGGAAATTATCTCATAGCTGATCTTTTAAAAGTACTCACCAAGGCAACGGCTTTTCTACACTACAAAGTTAGTTGATGTAAGGTAGCTTATGTCGACCTATGGAGGCATACATACTACAATGCTCCTTCCGCTGCTCTAACTCACCTGCTACCCTGACCTAATAAAACCACTTGGATGAGATGCATAGTGCTTAGAACAATGTAGTTAGTGACGCAGTCTCAATGTAGACACTGTGTTGCTTGCATCCACCTATGTGGCCTCTAGAAGGTGTCACACAGTGCCCACCGTGACCGCTCTGGTCACTGTTATGAACTTGTCTGCCTTGTAGCCAGGTACAGATGTGTTCCTCCCCTTTTAAAGCCCCAGGAAGCTTTGAAATTGCTCTCTCTGTTTGCTGAGAATGGAGGACTAACATAACTACTGCCCAGCTGACCATGCCGGCTTCATGCATCAAACACACTCCTGCCTGGAGTGCACCAGAGGCAGTGGATCTTCTGGGTGTATGGGGAGAGGAGGCTGTGCAATCACAGCTCCACTCCTGCCACAGGAACTTTGATATCTGTGGCCAGATTGCTCCGGGCATGGAGAAGAAGGGCTATTACAGGAGCATGTGGCAGTGCCATGTAAAAAATCAAGGAGCTGAGGCAGATATACTAGAAGGCAAGGGAGACAAATAGTCACTCTAGTGCAGAGCCACAGACATGCTGCTTCTAAAAGGAGCTGCACACCATCATCGGTGACGACTCCACCTCCACTGCCAAGAGCCCCATGGATACTTCGGGGGTGACTGGAGTCCCTAGCCACTGGAGTGAACACTGAGGATGACATGCTGGATGACGAAGTGGAGGCAGAAGAGGATGGGAGCAGGCAACAGGGAGATCTGATGGTGTGGGGAGCCAGGACCTCCTTTTGACTCCAGAGCAGTCTGGCCACTCCCAGCAGTCCAGCTGTGCTGATCCTAATGCAGGGGAGGGAACGTCTGGTAAGTATTCAGTTTGCATCAATACTGCAGGGACACGTCTGCGCATGTACTGCTTTTTTTCATCAGGGTAGAAGAGGTAGTGAAATAACCAGTACAGGTACAGTTGCTATTTGCTTCTCATTCCCCCGTACAGCGAGGCAAAGGGGGCCCTGCAGGAAAGTTTGTTTATGCACACTAGGATGTCCCGTGAATCGTCCATAGAGATCTCTAGGAAACTTTCTTGGAGGTAATCTGCAATCCTCTGCTGAAGGCTTCTTGGGAAGGCTGTCTTGTTTCTTCCTCCACAGTAGGACAACTTTCCTGCGCCACTTGGCAATTACTTCGGCAGGCACTATTGAAGCACACAGGCTAGCAGCATATGGACCCAATCTGCAGCCACCTGCATGCAGAAGGTGCTCCCTTGCAGTCTTGGTTACCCTCAGGCATGTGATACTAGCTACAATCACCACTGCCCCTGTACTAGTATTCAGTACAATAACCCAGGGCAATCCCCCTCCTTGTCCTAACTCATCCCCAGTGCCAGTATTTACTACAATAGCCCTATGCGCTTGTACTGATAACCCAGTGCTACCCCCTCCCCCAGCTCCGATTTGTCCCAATTCATCGCTTCCCCTCCCTGCCCCATGGGCCATACTCACCACACCCTAGGCTGCCGCTGTGCTGTATGACTTCCAAGAGAAAGTGAGAAAGTTGTTCTTGTAACTTGTTTGGATCCAGTGGTGTAAGTGCACTGACAATAAGGCCTCTGTCCATTGTGGCTTTAGCAGCTGCAGATGTAGCCTTAAGGTCTCTTCATGCACACTGGCAGAGCAGCTTGGCTAAATAAGGAGAAGAAAGAAGAGGGCTAAGGAAGACTTGTTCCAGGAGGTGCTGCAATCCTCTGGTGTGTCAGATTGCGAGCAATCAATAAGAAAATGCGGAGGGATACAGAGGAAAAGAAGCAGGGCCAGGGACAGATGATAACATTGCTCAGGGAGCAAGCAGACATGTTGTGGTCTCTGACTGAATTTCAGGCTGAACACATGCATGCTTGCCGCCTCCTGCAGCCCATAGAGAACTGCATTTCAGGACCTCCCAGTGTCCCTCCCCCATTCCACGTATCCTCTGTGACTGCAGCAGTACCCCCAGGCACTCCACCCCTGTGGAGGTTATGCACAATGACAGCAGGACAGACACCCCGCTGTGAGAGCCTCATTGGCATATGTGCTTGAGAATTCAGTGTCCCCCTTTTAAAGATACTTTTCCCTGTGTGTATGACATGTACCTCAGCATGACATTGGTATGTTTGGATGGGTGTGGAATAAAAATCATAGATTATTAGGGACCTCAAGAGATCATCTAGTCCAACCCCCTGCTCAAAGCAGGACCAATTCTCAAATCTCTAAATGGCCCCTTCAGGGACTGAACTCACAATCCTGGGTTTAAATGGCTCTCAGGGATTGAGCTCACAATCCTGGGTTTAGCAAGCCAATGCTCAAACCACTGAGCTATTCCTCCCCATGTTCTCTGGCACATGGTAACTGCTACTAACATTCACAGACAGTAGCAATAGGTTCATTTGCATTGTTATAGTAGTGTACACACAACAACCATTACAAGGTTTGTACTACAGTGCAAAAAAACCGTCAGGCTCAACACATTACAGCAACACTCATTACTGTGGTTCCTCGTTAAAAGCCTCTCTGATCTGAATAGCTCCCCTCTGATAGCCCTGGTAACTAGCTGCTCAAAATCAGCATTCAATTTTCACGCGCCAGCCCTGGGAAACGTCTTTGCTTCACAGATACTATGACATACACAGCAGGCAGCTGGGGATATTGTCATCCCTGAGGTCTAACCTGCTGAGGAGACAGCACCAGTGACCCTTTAAGTGGCCAAAGACACATTCCGCAGTCATTCTGCACCTGGTGAGCCAGTCATGAGCCATGGGAGCAAAGGGTAGGCTGTGTCTCCCAGGATCACTATTGGCATTTCCACATCCCCAGTGGTAATCCTCTGGTCTAGAAAAAAATCCCCTGCTTGCAACTTTCTGTACAGGTCTGTGTTCCTAAAGATGTGTGCATCATGCACCTTCCCTAACCAGCCTGTATAGATATTGGTGAAATGACCGTGGTGATTCACCAGCGCTTGCAATGCCATAGAAAAGTAGCACTTCCTGTTGATATACTCCATCACAAGGTGGTCTGGGGCCAAAATAGGGATATGGCTGCCATCTATTGCCACACCACAGTTAGGGAACCCCATTGCTGCAAAGCCATCCACTATTTCATGTACATTGCCCAGAGTCACAGTCCTCTGTCCCTGTACACATGCATCACAGCAACCCTGCTGGTTGATTTCCCAACTCCAAACTGATTTGCCACTGATTGGTAGCAGTCTGGTGTTGTCAGATTCCACGCTGCGATCACTACTTACTTCTCCACTGCCAGTGCAGCTCTCATTTTGGAGGGTAGGGGTGAGCTCTGCATACAGTTCCAGGAAGGTGGCTTTGCACATCTGAAAGTTCTGCAGCCCGGACCTGCATAATGATGCAATCCTAGCACTCAGTTCTTGTTTCTCAAGCCCAGAACTGACAGTCCACCATGTGCAGCTGCTCCGTGAATGCTAACAGCAATCTTGAATTGTTTCTTTCCATGGCACACAGCAAGAGAGACACCAAGGCATCGTCATCAGACTCATAGCTCATAAAATACTGCAGGATCAGGTGTGTTATGTTCATAATGCTCACCACAATACTGGAGAGCAGTGAAGGACAGAGATAGTGGGCATGTGGGTTACAGAGGGCTGTTGAAAAGTGGTACAAAATAGGAAGCCCATAGAATGAGGGGATGGAGAAAACTGCAACTGGGATGCTGAAACTGCCCCCATGAGGCATTGCAAACCCTTCCCAAAATCCCCTGTGGCAGGTGATGGCGAGGTGCACAGTGGGATAGCTCCCCATGGTGCACTGTTCTCTGTGTTGATGCAAGACCTGCTACTGTGGACGCACTCCACTGACACAAGGAGCTTAGTGTGGACATGCAACAACGGTTTAATTACAGCAGTGACTGTACGTCGACCTAACTTAAGTTGCCCAAACTGAAATATGTACAGTAATTTAAATTAATTGCCCTTAAAATTGCAATCATAACAAAATAGAGTTATTGCAGTATTTTCTACCTGTAGGGAATATCACAGTGATGATATCAAAAACACAAGTAGAACATTTTTGTGAGAAGTCACTGTCTGTGTGTCTTAACAGAAAAAAATGATGAGTACCCAAAAAAACAGTGTATGCCAACAGTGATTCAAAGCAGCTTTGGTAGTAGTGTAATTTTATATATTTGTTTTATAAAACCATTAATAATCTTGAATGCCAGTAAATTGATGATTGTAGAATAATTCATTTATTTTGATACCTCTTGCTTCTCCTTATGTTAGAGAGAAAAGGTGGGTGAGGTGTTGTCATTTTTCACTATTATATAATGCTATTTTTTCTTCTTGGGTAAAGTAAATAGATTTTTCAAATATGCTGCTAATGTGAGAGAGCTTAACAATGTGGTTCTTTCATATGATTGCAATGCCTATATGACAGAATGTTGTTGTTCACACTAAGACTGAGGCATCAATTGTGAATTGGAGACTTGAATGGCAGTGCTGGTTGCTCAGCCCCTCTCAAAATCAGGGCACTTTTTAGTGCCTAACTGTGCATTTAAATTCATAATTTTTGGCAACAAAACTTGAAATAAGCAAAGAGTAACAAGGATTATGCAGTGCAGAATGTACTGTATCCATTTATTTTGACAATTATAGATTTTCTTTTAATTTAATAAACTGTAGTCGATTTTTATAAAGCTAACGAAGTCTTAATATTAGATCTCAACACAGCATCTACTATCCAATGAAAATTTAATGAAAAGTGGGAAGAGACTTCCATTTTTGTGATGTGGATTAGTGTTTGCTAAAGCCAGTGTTACTACAGTGTAGGGTGACCAGATGTTAAGGGGAAAATATCGGGACCGCCGCAGGGAGGGTGTTTTTTTTTTTTTACACTCACCCGTCCGGGAATTTGGCAGAGAGCCCTTCAGTCATGGACAGTCTTTGGCGGTATTTTGGCGACAGGTAATAAACCTTGCCGCCAAAGACAGAAGCACCCGCTGCCGAAATACCACCAAAGACTGCGACTGAAGGACTCTCCGCCGAATTGCCGCCAAAGACCAGGAAACAAAATATCGGGACAAATGGCATCCTGACCAAACTCTGTTCGGGATGTGGGACAAACTCCTCAAAATCGGGACAGTCTCGATTTTATCGGAACATCTTGGTCACCCTACTACAATGTAACATTTAAAATATTGTAGTTACTTCCTGTTATAAGTATGGAGATACTGCCATATTTTAGATACCACAGTGTAATAACTCTTGATAAATGCTGACATTATAAAGGTGACTACTCCAGAAATGTGTATTAGTGAGTTTCTGATGTGTAGAATATTTTTTGTAGTATCGTGGCACAACTTTGTGTTCATATTCTAAACACTGTGAGGCTACGGAAAGCGGTAAGTGGTCAGGTCATTACAGACACTTCTGTTTTCATTATAGTTCAGCTTTTCAGAAGACATCACGTTAATGGATGCAGCGCAAAAGCATGGGCCCTATCCTTCACTCATCTAATGTCAGAAAAGGATGCAAAATTGGTCAGATATTGACCATCAGAATTATTGCAGGAGAACAAAGTTGGGAGAGGTGGTTCACCCCCTTTCTCTGACTCAACTGAAGCCCCTCCAGAGGATTCATTGTTAAGTCTGGGCTCTGTGTATAATGAGGGCATCCATGCTTGGGTGAAACCCTTCCTTCGGGTGATCTGACTGTGCGAAACTGCATAAGTTGGCATTAACTTCTCTGTGAAGTTGACAGTGGGCTTGCCAGGGGATAATGCTGGCCAAAGACCTGATATGCATGTTTAATGTAGAAGAATGGAAGAAATTGGAAAGGTGTATAAAGAATAATACCAGACTATGTAACCAACATGATAAACACTGGATTGATATGATTCTCAATATCTATGAAAGCAGCAAAGAATCCTGTGGCACCTTATAGACTAACAGATGTTTTGGAGCATGAGCTTTCGTGGGTGAATACCCACTTCGTCGGATGCATGTAGTGGAAATTTCCAGGGGCAGGTATATATATGCAAGCAAGAAGCAAGCATACAGTCCCCAAGCTAAAACCCCTCCAATGCAATCATCAGGGATCTACAAACCATCCTGGACAATGATCCCAGACTTTCACAGGGCTTGGGTGGCAGGCCAGTCCTCGCTCACAGACCACCTGCCAACTGAAAGCATATTCTCAACAGTAACTGCACACCACACCATAGTAACTCTAGCTCAGGAACCAATCCATGCAACAAACCTCGATGCCAAATCTGCCCACATATCTACACCAGCGACACCATCACAGGACCTAACCAGATCAGCCACACCATCACCGATTCATTCACCTGCACGTCCCACGATGTAATATACGCCCATCATATGCCAGCAATGCCCCTCTGCTTTGTGCATTGGCCAAACTGGAAAGTCTCTATGGAAAAGGATAAATGGACACAAATCAGATATTAGGAATGGCAATATACAAAAACCTGTAGGAAGCACACTCAACCTCCTTGCCACACAATAGCAGTCTTAAGGTGCCAACTGCAGCAAAAAAAACTTCAGGACCGACTCAAAAGAAGAAACTGCTGAGCTTCAGTTCATCTGCAATTTGACACCATCAGCTCAGGATTTAAACAAAGACTGTGAATGGCTTGCCAACTACAAAACCAGTTTCTCCTCCCTTGGTTTTCACACCTCAACTGCTGGAACAGGGCCTCATCCTCCCTGATTGAACTAACCTCGTTATCTCTAGCTTGCTTCTTGCTTGCATATATATACCTGCCCTTGGAAATTTCCACTACATGCATCCGACGAAGTGGGTATTCACCACAAAAGCTCATGCTCCGAAACATCTGTTAGTCTATAAGGTGCCACAGGATTCTCTGCTGCTTTTATAGATCCAGACTAACACGGCTACCCCTCTGATACTCAGTATCTATGAACACTGTGGCAGTATTAATAAACGTTAGCATAAAACTGAGAATAATTCATGGATTTGTGTGCTGCATGTTCATGTCCTGGTTAAAAATCAACATAATAGTGCAACTGGAAAGAACAGACTGGACACAAGATAATCAAACCTCTTTATATGGGCATGAGGAATTTGTCTCTGAAGTAGTACCAGATAAGGTGCTCAGTTACTATGGTGATAGGGGCAATTTAAATACCTAGATAAATGAATGTGTCCTCTTGGTCATACAGCAATCCTGAGGTCGTTCCAGTTTTTCTCTTTGCAGCTTGTTTTTATTTATAGAAAGAAGAATAAAGATGGCCATAAATGATGTGACTTAATATTTATTGTATGAATATATTATCTAAATCTGTATCTATAGTAAAGTGACCTTGTATATGGACCTAAACCATTCTTATATGCATTTACTTACCAATTAATCTTGTGGAATGTATCAAAAAGACTGAACACGCTCCCCTCTGTTGGAGCAGCAGATAAATACTGTAATTCGCTATATCTGATCCAGGCTTTAATGTGTAATAGGGATGACTCTGGAGACACAAAATATTTCTGTCAGCATCATAAGTAGTACAATAACCGTTAATCTCAGAAACTGGGATTCAAGTTCTTTTAAGATCAAATATTAAATAAATTTTAGCTTAATCTTTGTCCCTAATTGACATTTTCCACAGTGAAGATATTGCTAGTGATGTGGCACATGCTGGTCCATCTACTAGCTCTCCAACAGACATGCTGTATAACCACAATATTTCAAAGCAGAGCTGAAGTTACACACCATATGATTAACTAGAAAATAGTACAATGAGAGAGATCTAGCACTATTAATACAAATCCTGATGGAGAACAAAGAGCCTGCCAGTTACACCATGAGACATGTTATTGCCAGGAAATTAAAAGTAGCACATAGTGGCATTCATAGAGTGTGCCTGCTTAAACGCAAGATCCAGAGTACACCACTCTGTGCTCATGAGAAGCCCAGAATTGGAATAGTAAGGATAACATGAATCAGAGTTGAGGTGCATTTATACACAAGTGTGTGGAAGTCTGCATAACCCCTTCCCATGCCTATTCTTGTCTTTAGCTAGCATGGTTAATCCTTGGAAATGCTTGTGAGCAATACGTTGATGTAAAATGGGAGGGAAAAGTTGCTGTTAAATCTAGCACTTGAATTTACTTCATATGATTGGTGGCCATACTGGCAGAAACTGAAAATTCCCTAAATACTGTAGGCATTCACCCATTACATGTAATAGCTCTGAAAAACAGTCTACTGATTAATCGTTTGCTAACTAAATGGCTCTGAGTCGGTCTTAACATGTTAGATAATCCATTGTGTTAGGTATCTCAGCTTTACTAACTCCCTAATCACTTTTTAAATTTGAGCCAGTGCATCTTATGCATTTTCACAAAGTCATTATGTATTATATACAGACCTGTTACAGATTATTTGGTAAATAAGTAGAAACAGCCTAAAGGTTGAAAAGGGAAAAGGCTGTAAACCAAGTTGTCAACACGGGTGGTTCTTTATAGTATATATTGAATAAATAGTCTTTTTTTTTTTTTTAGATTAAAAACAACAATAAAAACCCTGTCAACCTATTTGTAATTAATATTAGGAGTCTGACAAAAAGAAAACAATTAAGACATCTAGAGCTAATGCCTTTTCACTTGTACATACCTCTAATATAACTCCTGTAATTTTTTCTTTTGTATAGGAGTGATGCTGCAAACCTTTACTCACAGAAGTAGCCCTGTTTAATTCAATAGACAACTGCAGTGTAGTATCCTTGAGGCTACACCTACATATCCAATTCACCATTCTAATGGTGAATGGTGCCTCATTCAGGAGGGACGTTATATTTGTACTGTGAGATCTGTGCTAGCTTCCAGTTCATTTCTAGGTGCTCTTCAGGATGTTTGACTTTCATCCATTGAACCCTAAATGGTTTAGTTCCTGGCTACCTGAGAGAATGCATCTTCCTGTGAGTTGGTACAGTCATTGAGATAAGATGAGGTGCTCATCTTAGATTTGGTTTATACTAGGAAATTAGGTCAGTATAACTACGTCGCTCAGGGATGTGAAAAAAACCACACCCCTTAGTGGCACAGAACTATTCCCCTTTGTAGATACTGCTGAGTCAATGGGAGAATTCTTCCGTCAATATAGTTACAGCATCTGAGAGGTGGTACTCACCTGTGCCGATGGGAGAAGCCCTCCTGTAGGTGTAGGTAGCATCTTCACTGAAGCACTACAGGGGCACATCTGCATCAGAGCAATTGTGCTGCTGCAGTGTTTTAAGTATAGGCCTGCCCTTAGAATTCCCTGGTTTAGGGTCTGATCCTGTGCCCATTAAAGTCTATGGAAAAACTCCCATTGACTTTAATGGCACAGGATCAAGCCCTGAAATAGGCTGGTGCCTGGGCATTTTCAGTGAAGGGCTTTATATAAGAGATTGATATTATTAAGTTTGGAATTACCTTTTCCTGCACTGCCCTCAGTGTGTTGGTCTGATAGAGCTTGAGTCTCCAGAGCATGCTTCAAAGCTGATCAGTTTCACCCAGCTCTTCAGAAGGGAGATGGTTGGAGGGGGTGTGTGGTCTTACGGGGATGCTTGTTGATAGTCTTGATTATGCGTAATCCTGGTGGATTAATTTGGGTAACAAAGAGTCTTTAATTTCTTATTGATTCATTTTGTAAGATTTTTAACGTTTTGTTTGTTTTGTGCCTGGAAGGTAGTGGTAAACAGCATACTTAAACATTTGAAATAATTGCATAAATAAAGATTACTCATACAAGTAAGGATATGTGGGACCAGGTGTAAGAATACTGTGTTGTTGTTGTGGAAACAGGAATGTGGTATGCAAATTGAAATGCTTAACAGAGCAATCAGCTATACATGATTGAATTGCAGACTTCAAACAATACAATTATTTGGGTGGAAATCTGATTCTTCTCTGCACTAGTTATAAGAAATCTAAACCATACAGCTTTTATAATATAAATCTGAAGAGGCATTTGAAAAGTGTGAATTCATTTTATGGATGAACTCAAATCTGTGCTTATCCTTGGACTCAAAGTACTGTTTGGAGTTTGGTAGCGGTTTGGTTCTGTCTCTTCCCTTTGTAAATTGATTAGACGATTCAGTACGAAAAAAACCCCAATGGCATTCAGCAAGGTTTCTTGCTCATTGGGCTTGTCTACACTGACAATTTGCAGTGCTGTAAACTTTCTTGCTCAGGAGTGTGAAAAAACACTCCCCATGAGCACAGCAAGTTTCAGTGCTGTAAAGCGCCAGTGTAAACAGCGCACCAGTGCTGGGAGCAGGCTGCGCTCCCAGTGCTAGTAGCTATGGTCCTCGTGGAGGTGGGTTTTTTAGAGCACTCCCAGAGTTCTACTGCGACCACACAAGCCATATTAAAGCACTTCTGCAGCAATAAAAAAATATTACATCGTGTAGACTGGAAGTGGGATAGATTACTGAATTCTTTCCCCACAAACAGAAGTCTCCATCGTGCTTTGAATAGGCTATTCGCTAGTTAATGTGTGTCAGGTCAATTTTTCTAGCCCTGTTTCCTTAACCTCCACTCCCCCTCTCCACCTTGTCTATGGAAAAGAGATAGTGAGTACCCACTGCACGCTTAGGTAGTCCCAGGGAGCACTGAATTTTAATTCAGAGGCAGGTGGGCCCCAGTGGGGTGCAGAGAGACACTGTGTCCTACCAGGTGAACTTTCCCTTCTTCTGGAATGGTATAATATGCCTCCTGGCCTTTTCCTGAATGAAAAGTTGGCTTGGGGTGGAAAGTGTAGAGGGCCATCAGAAGTTTAGGCAAAAATGGAGGTAGGTAAATGATATCTTTGGAGAGGAAGAAGAAAAATGGATAGGTGGCATGGGGAGAATCAGATTGTATAGTGTATACTTAAAATATTTAAAAATTAATGAATGTATACTTTGAGTAAACCACATATGAATTTAGGAATTGAATAGTTTATTGGCAGAGGGGGCTGTTTTGTTTTAGACTGACATTCTAACATCAACTCTAATCCACTGAAATGTCTAGGCATATGTCACTTCAAGACATAGTAACAATCTGCAAAGTTGGCATTTTTTTATTGAGCACAGTGTAGCAAAGTACCTTTTGGTTTATCAGAGAATATGAATTATTCTTTTTCATTCTGAAATCCTGGTTGAAGCCTGGCTTGTGGTTTTGTGGCCTGCTAGGAATTCCACTGAAGTCAATGTGAAGTCTGTCCATTGGCTTCAATGGAAATCAAATAAGGTTCTTTAAGATCAATTTATTTGTAAGTCTTGACTGATGGAATCACCGAATATTTCAATGATCACAAAGCCACCATGCACCATTAAGGGTGTCAATTAATCTATTGTTAGTATATCCATGTAGTAGTAGTCCAGAATATCTAACACTTTTATTGGATTTCCTCTTTCCAATTAACCCCTTATGGGTCCATTAGTGAAGCAAAGTTGGACGTGTTAATTTTCTTTATTTTCTGAATTATTTGTGTCTCTTATGCTACAATGTCTTTGTGTTTCATGTGGTAGTTCTAGAACTTTTAAGAAAAACACAGGTAAAAATCTTCACTCCCAAACTAAGAGCCACATTCAGTAGTTGCCCCTCATACTGGGTAAATTCACCTCGCTGCAGAGGGCTAACACAAAGCTTTATGAACAATTTGTGCTGGCCCTCTCCATAAGAATGAAATTCATCCACTCTGAGAACTCCTAAAGTTAGAAGTATCAGTGTTCCTAAAACTCTAATCCTGTAAAGTAATCCAATTAATACTGTAGGTTAGAAATTGTTAGAACTTGGAAGGTTGATTTATTTTCTGCATATGGCATTCACATTCTTGTTTACATAGGAAAGCCATGCTGTACTTTTTGATTTACTTATGGAGTAAATAAGCATGGATCAATATAAACAATCAAAAAAGCAGAGTGTTTATTTAGGTGGCAAGTATAGAAGTTTGAAAGTTAATAAAATGACATATCTTTATGTACATGTGTGATTTCTTATTGGTGCGTGGCTTTTTTATGATGATTTATCTGTTACAGAATTACAGTTTGACAATTAGAACCACATCTAGAGCTTGAGAAGTGCACGTTGCCATAGTAAGTTCTTATTAAAAAGTTATGGCTAGATGAGGGGTAGGCAACCTATGGCACACTTGCTGAAGGTGGCATGCAAGCTGATTTTCAGTGGCACTCACACTGCCTGGGTCCTGGTCACCGGTCTGGGGGGCTCTGCATTTAATTTAATTTTAAATGGAGCTTCTTAAACATTTTAAAAACCTTATTTACTTTACATACAACAATAGTTTAGTTATATATTATAGAATTATAGGAAGAGACCTTCTAAAAACGTTAAAATGTATTACCGGCACGCGAAACCTTAAATTAGAGGGAATAAATGAAGACTCGGCACACCACTTCTGAAAGGTTGCTGACCCCTGGGTTAGCTTAGCGTATTGTTTCACAATGATTTATTTTATTGGGAAGAAGTGGGAGAACGAACAGCTGTGAGGCTGAAATGGATTTATAGCAGCATCATACTCCTCGAAATAGAATCATCTGCCACAGAAAACCATCAAATGCCTTTGGAAATTTCTAGTTGGATCTGTTTCTTACTGACTGAGAAGAGATAATTTAACAAAAATGTAGAAGGCAGGCAGGCAGGTTTATGTAACATGTTGAATACACTGTAGGGCAATATTTCATTAGCAAAAGGCTAGGAAAAAATATTGATGATACACCTCTACCCCCATATAACGCGACCCGACATAACACAAATTTGGATATAACACAGTAAAGCAGCACTGCACGGGGGAGGGGCTGTGCACTCCAGCAGATCAAAGCAAGTTTGATATAACGTGGTTTCACCTATAACACGATAAGATTTTTTGGCTCTTGTGAACAGTGTTATATCGGGGTAGAGGTGAACCATGTAATTGTTGGCCATAGGCCTGTAACAAATTCTGTTTTACAAAGTCATAGTGCACATTGGTTGCAAGTAAAACACTGGCTCTTCACCTCATGGCTTAAATTCTACCAGCAGTCCTAATTGAAATTAATTGATTGTAGTTTAATATCTAGTCAAACAATCTACTCTGTATCCACTAAGCATTATATATGACCAAGTTTGATGGACTCTGACTGTGAGAAATTTAGGGTACAGCTCTATGATGAATTGGAGGTGATCCTTCAAAGGAATTTAAAGCTGCCCTTGATTATAACACACACATCCTCTTGCCAATTAGAGCTGCAAACCATCTAGCGCCCAATGTGATCACTGAGGATGCTAAGATTCTGATCCTGTTCCCACTTAATTGTGGTACTCCCATTGACTTTAACAGAGGCATAACCAGGCCCTAAAAGTACAAAGCACTGAACCAGGCCCTAAAAGTACTGCAGCTGTCTACAATGAACTTAGCCTAAAAGCATACAACAGGAGAGGCCCATTTTCTATACTATTGGTGCATTAACCTTTACAAATATTAATATTTACCCTGAGCAAGCAACTAAAAAGATAGTCCTCAGCTTTGCACAGTTTGTTTCAAAGACCTATACTGTACTGCTAAAGGTTTCTTGAAAAAATCTTTAACTAAGTTATTTCTTGGATGCTTGAACTTGCCACACAGTACCTGGGTCTTAATAGACTGCCGGTGTAAGATTATGTACCACACCTCTTTGGATAATTGTTCTCTTTTTTGGGAAGGAAGAAGAATTGCTGTGATCCTAGGAATCTCCCCAAAGAACTGCTTTGTCTCTATTTGTATGCTAAAATACTGTTCTTCTGTAAGAACATTTGTTTTAATTTTATATTTTTAAAATGGCCCAAATAATTTGTATCATGTTATCTGCACCATCCACAGGGTACCCCAGTTACCACTAACTGGGACAGAGGTAATCAGGTGTATGATTCAGTATTATGAAAGTTACTCAAGAGATACTTTAGACCACCAATTCTTTTTCACTATGAAAAAAGCATTCTTTTTTTCTCAGGGATAAATAAGCTTTTTTTCAGTAAGGAGAATTACTGCTTCTTATCTGCTTCATACATACACAGATTACCTTTAATTTTTATTGTAACAGAGGAAGTTCATTTTGGTTGTATCCGAAAGTCTGAGATTGGTTTTGTATCTGTGCTATTATTTTTAGATCTTATTTTGAGTACTGTAGAAAACATCAGTTCTGCTTTCAAAATAAGACATTTTCTCAGGACTTGATTCTGAAAAGTGCTGAGCACTCCTGTGTGGTATTAAGTGTCTTTGGTCATGTCTACTCTAGCAAGCTTACAGTGGCACAGAAGAGCTCTCCTGTCGACGTAATTAAACCGTGGTAACAAGCAGTGGTAGCTATGTCGGGGGAAGAAGCTCTCCTGATGACATAGTGCTGTGCGCAATAGTATTTATGCCAGCAAAACGCATGTTGCGCAGGGATGTGTTTTTTCACACCCCTGAGCAACATAAGTTTTGCCAACATAAGTAGTAGTGTAGAAATGGCTTTATAAAGTCAGTGGGAGTTGAAGGCACTAGAATGATTGATTAGAATTCAGGGGTTCTCACAACAAAATTTTTGGTGGCCTCAGAATGCGGCCACCAACTCCCACTGGTGACCACACTGACACTTCTGTTCTAAAATACTTAGTTAACTTTAGGAAAAGCAAATAAATATGCACATATACACATCCAAATCATTGTAATTTCTTTACGTAGGTTTTTTTTTGTGGACTCAATAATAAAAATTATGCTATAAAAAGTGATATTTGTATGTTTACTATCACTTATCACAGCCTTCCGTCTAGCTACTAATTGTGCTGTGAAAAGTGATAATAACGAATGTACACATAGCTAGCTTGTAATAATAAAGCTAGCTAGTAGCCAGCTTGCTAATAAACCAACAACGATCAGGTTAGTGGACAGGGTCAGAGGATATCACTGAAGACTAGCTGATGTAATAACAGGGGAGGTCGAAGTGAAACCTAAGTTACACAGTGCAACCTTGCAGCCATCGTCAGCTTTAGTACTGTTTTAAAACAGAAGACATTTCTTACAGAAAAATGAATTTACAATTTTTTTTATTTATTTTCCTTGTTAAACCTATTTAAGCTTACAGTTTTGTTATTTGTTGATCCTTTCAAAAGATTTTCAGTAACTTGACTTCTTTTCTTTCTCTTTGGATTGGTGGAATTAGAGATTCTGCAGCATTGATGTGGTATAGCTCTATCCCATCAGCTACCCTGCTCAGTTGACACTGCTTTGTTAGTGCTAACCAGGCTACTCAGAGGAGATGAATCATCTAATTTTATAGTCTTAGACTTTGCAAAATCAAGAATAAAAACGGTAATTTCTTTTTCTAAGAGGGAAATGTAAAACATGTAGAATGTAATGAGTAATGAATGACTGCTCCTAAACTACCGCACTTGAATATAGATTAATTTTTAACAGCAAATTCTCAGCATTAATTTTTCTTTTTAAGCTAAAAAGATCTGAGTAGTAAAATAGAGTATCCACCCCTTATCAAAAACCAGACAAACCAAGCATACACTTGAATTGGTTGCGGGGTTGTCAGGATCTAATTCCCACTTTGAACTTTAGCATCCAGAAAGTGGGGACCTGCATGTACCCCTCTAAACTTAATTCCTAGCTTAGATCTGATAACGCTGCCACCAACCAAAATATAGTGTTTGGTACACTCTGTCCCCCAAAAACCTTCCGTGGAGGACTCAAGACCCAAATCCCTTGGGTCTTAAAACAAAGAGGAATAAAGCATTCCCCCTCTTTTCCCCTCCCAGAGTTTTCCCTCTCTGGGTTACCCTGAGAGATATTGTGATTCAAACTCCTTGAATCTTAACACAGAGAGGAATTCCCCTTCCCCCTCCTCCTCCTTTCCCCGACCAATCCCTGATGAGTTCAGACCCAGTCCCCTTGGGTCTTGCACAAGAAAAAAAATCCATCAGGTTCTTAAAAAGAAAAGCTTTTAATTAAAGAAAGGAAAAAGTAAAAATTATCTCTGTAAAATCAAGATAGAAAATGTTTACAGGATCTCAGCTTACATAGACCAGAGGGACTCCCTCCTCTCTAGCATAAGTTACAAGTTACAGCAAACAGAGATAAAATCCTTCCAGCAAAATACACATTTGCAAATAAAGAAAACAAATATAAAGACTAATTCGCCTTCTATCTAGTACTTACTATTTAGAACATGAGAGACTGTTTTAGAAAGATTGGAGAAACCTGGTTGCATGTCTGGCTTCTCTTAATCCCAAGAAAGAACAACCCCAAAAGCACAAACAAAGACTTCCCTCCACCAAGATTTGAAAGTATCTTGTCCCCTGATTGGTCCTTTGGTCAGGTGTCAGCCAGGTTCACTGAGCTTGTTAACCCTTTACAGGTAAAAGTGACATTAATCCTTAACTATCTGTTTATGACAGGCATGTATGGATCTCATCAAGAGGCTGGTCAGAAAGAGACATCCCTTCTCCCTCTGATGAGGGGAAGGACCACACTGACCACCTCTGAATGCAGGGTCTTGCAGGATAGTGGAGCTCAGGCAGCTGCAAGAAATTAATTCCCCCCAGCAGGCTATAAGTAAGTTGTGAAGATCAATTGTGGGTGAAGCAGAAGGATGCCACCCCAC
This sequence comes from Chelonoidis abingdonii, assembly GCF_003597395.2. NCBI lineage: Eukaryota > Metazoa > Chordata > Testudines > Testudinidae > Chelonoidis > Chelonoidis abingdonii. The sequence continues at coordinate 141,138,662 of NC_133771.1, forward strand.
TTGCTACTTAAGAAATTTGGACCATTGAGGTATTGCCGCCTGACTTTTCTGGGCAATCCTGCAGGCCAGTTAGCCTTGACTGTCCGCTTCCCATCGGTTACTGATCCTAAGCTTGAATCATTGTAGGAGGCTCTTCATATAGGAGTTATTTCTGAAGGTAGGCTGAGTGACAACTGTTTGCTTGTATGTGTATGAGTAAAGATAAATAAGACTCCGGAATGCTGAATGTAATTTTTGCCAGGGTGGCAGTGTGGTCAAATGGATAAGGCAATGGAGTCAAGAGAGCTGGGTTCTATTTTCAGGAAAATATATTCTCTACTCAAAAGAATAAATGTAAATCTGAGGAGGATGCGCTGTATTTTTCATATATAACAGAAGTTGAGTCTCTGCTTTAAGTGCAAAAAAGGGAATTCAGCCTTAACTATGGAGTTGCAAACAGCACCCCCATAACCCCTGGTTCTGCCACAACAATACTGTGTGCCCTAATCAGATCACTGCAATCTTTGCATGCTGACTTTTCCATCTATAAAATAAGAATGAAAATCTTGCTTGGAGATTGATAGACACAAATGTTATGTAAGAGCTAGGCGTTGATTAGTAGTTATTTTTGTTTTCCTGCTGGTTTTTGACTGCTGATGTGTACTAAGCAAGTGTTTTAATTAAACTGGCTGCAGTGAAGCCTGAGTCTATTTTCTCAGTGATTACAGTTAATTTTAGAAGCCATCAACAAGTATGAATGGTTCATATTATTCCTTCCATTGTGCAACACTGCATTTATCGACACTGATAATACTATCTATTGAAATGTTGTACAATTATCTTGTTTGACAAGATAGGTCCTTTTGCAGTTCCTCATAGTCTTCTCTAGTCTTGGCTATCTCAAATATCTACATTTTATTTTGTGCGTGATGTAATATCTTTTACTGAGACAACCTTTCGAGCTTACACAGAGCTCTTCTTCATAGCTACAGCAACACAGCATATGTTTTATCCGGTGAGCAAATTTTGATACATGACTGTTCACTCCCTTTTCCAGATCATTGATAAATATGTAAAACAATTCCTAGCAGGGATTCTTGAAGCACCCCCACTATTAAATTCCGTCCAGGACAAAACCCGAACATTTATTCCCAGTCTTTGTTTTCTTCCTCTTAACTAGTTTCTAAGCCATGAGAGAGATTTACTTCTCATCCCATGATTACTTAGTTTCCTTAATAACCTCTTGTAGGGGACTTTAATAAAGATCTTTTGAAAGTCTAAATAAATAATATCAACTGTCTCTCCTTTATCCAAGATACAGTAGGCCCACCATAATCAAGATTATATTATTTACTGCCAGCTTCTTGGGATGAAAATTACATCTGCAATTATGAAGAATAGAATTTACTAATTTATTAATTGAATATATCTTCTGTACATTATGCAGAGACAAATTAAGCAGGCTTCCATAGCACACTCAGAAAACATCTGAACAAAGAGAAAACATCTGTTATTCAAAGGCTAAACAGCTAGATTCCCTTTAAGGCAGATTTATATTCATCTACTTTACGCTGACTCTGAAAGGGCAATCAAAGAAAGGCTATGCACTTACTGTTGAATCAGAAGGATTTCATACAAGAATTCCTTGTTTTGGGCAAACTTCTCAAATTATTGCTGGCAGAAGCTCTCTTAAGCTTTGTCATTAACTGCTGAGTGAAGGATAGTGCATACATATAAGGCTTCCGCCCCTTCCCTCCGTCTGCAGTTACAGGGTAGTTCTAATTTCCCCACAACTGGCATCATTGTTAAGTGAAATAGGAGGGAGATGAACTGAGTAGCCCCTAAAGGGAAGGGAGCATCCTTGCTGGGAGGGGAGGGTGTTTTCTGAGCACCTTTTCCTATCCATCCAAGGAGGAGAAACTGAAGGAACATCTACACTGAGATAAAAGCCCTGCAGCATAACCACGAGTGGACTAGGTCAGCTGACTTGGGCTTTCAGGGCTGAAAATTGCCGTGTAGATGTTTGGGCTCTGGCTGGACCCTGAACTCTGGGACCCTCCATCCTTGCAGGGTCTCAAAACTCAGGCTCTAGACCGAGCCTGAATGTCTACACAGCAATTTTTCAGTTCTGAAGTCTGAGTCAGCTGACCCAGGCCAGCCATGGTTTTTTAATCCCTGTATAGACATACCCTGAGAGAACTGAAAAGGGGACACTGTTGATGAAATGTGGGAGAGGGAAAGGTCTAATACTTAATATTTTAGCATTTCCAATCTATAAGAATATGGTGTGGGAGAAAATGGACTTCCTGAAAAAAGAAATTAAAATGAGGTTCTACTCTGGTAAGTGGCTTTAGTGAGCGTAATAAGGGTTTTTAGTTTGTTTTTTAATTACACTATATGACAAAGCAGCTAAGAGTGAGATGGATTCCTCTGGTACCATCAGTGGAATTATTCACTAAATTATAATTACTGACATCTGAGCAAACCTACAAAAGGGAACGGGATTGCAGTGGTATCACTGAGTTGCCCTTGTAGGACTGATGGCATAAATAGGCCTCCAGACCCTTTGTTGTTCTTAATAAGAATATAAGGACAGCCGTACCGGGTCAGACCAAAGGTCCATCTAGCCCAGTATTCTGTCTGCCAACAGTGGCCAATGCTAGGTGCCCCGGAGGGAGTGAACCTAACAGGTAATGATGAAATGATCTCTCTCCTGCCATCTGTCTCCACCCTCTGACAAACAGAGGCTAGGGACACCATTCCTTACCCATCCTGGCTAATAGCCATTAATAGACTTAACCTCCATGAATTTATCCAGTTCTCTTTTAAACCCTGTTATAGTCCTAGCCTTCACAACCTCCTCGGGCAAGGAGTTCCACAGGCTGACTGTGCGCTGTGTGAAGAAGAACGTCCTTTTATTTGTTTTAAATCTGCTGTCCATTAATTTCATTTGGTGACCCCTAGTTCTTATATTATGGGAACAAGTAAATAACTTTTCCTTATTCGCTTTCTCCACATCACTCATGATTTAATATACCTCTATCATATCCTCCCTTAGTCTCCTCTTTTCCAAGCTGAAAAGTCCTAGCCTCTTTAATCTCGCCTCATATGGGACCTGTTCCAAACTCCTAATCATTTTAGTTGCCCTTCTCTGAACCTTTTCTAATGCCAGTATATCTTTTTTGAGATGAAGACGCACAAGAAGGAAAAAAACTCATTTTGATGTTTGGATTATAAATTGGATTTGCAGGGCTGGCAGTTAAGAAAAAAATGCATTTTTAGTTGAGAAAGGTGCACATCTGACATAGAGCCATTGAGAGGCAATAAACATGGAAGCCAGGATGTCATTTTTCAGAGAGTCAGGTTTTGGAATAGAGCTCCACAGTAAAGTCTTGAGGCTAGCAAATACAATCCCAAGGTTAAACTTGATGTATTTTGAAAAGGTCACAACATAAAGTACATATTTTTTTTAAATGGTGCGTGTGTGAGGGAGGTAATAATGAAAATACTAATTGACCATCAGTGGCTCTATTATGGTGATTTTACACATTCTAGAAACAATAGCATAACAGATTTAAAATAGATTCTCTAAGAATTGGAATGATTCCTTTAAAATTTGGTGGAGCAGCAACTAACATTGAAGAAATTCTGTTTGCAGAAATTGGTTAGCTTTTCTATTTTAGATTATTGCATTTTAGCAGAGTATGTAATTTATTATAACTTGTACACTACTTTGAATTCAAGGAAAGTAAACATATAGGGATAATAGCCAATGGCTGCTATTGAGGGCACTAGGGAAAAAGGTTCATAGCAGTGAAATTTGTCTTATGTGATACTATTTTAGATTGTGTTATGTATAGAACTCTTGTGACTAGCAGAGAACTCTGTTCTTTGCACTGGAAACAAAATGAATTTGGTGGTTACCACTGCAGGCAAAGGTTAGTCTGTGTAAATAAATAGTTATAAAGTTTGGAAGCCTAAAGTAGGCTTTGATTTAAGAATAAAAGGAGAAATGTACCAGTCTTTCTGGCTAAGAAGTGACTAGGTTACTTAGGTGAAATGTTACACTTGAAAATTACAAAGCTGAATTTTCTTCCATTGTATGAAATATTCCCCTAGTAACAAATGCTGTGCTGTTGTATGATAAGCTACAGCAGAGTGACTCCGAACCTAATTAATGAGAAATGAACAATTTTCCCACATGTTGGGCCTACTCCTGCACTCCAAACTGAACCAAAACTCCCATTGAAGTCCAATGTTAATTGTTTCTGAATAAGGGTCAGGCCCCAGAACTGCCAGTACAGTTAGAGCAGGGTTTGGCAACCTTTGGCACACCACCCATCAGGGAAATCCACTGGTGGGCTAGGACAGTTTATTTACCTGCAGCGTCCGCAGGTTTGGCCAATCGCGGCTCCCACTGGCTGTGGTTCACCACTTCAGGCGAATGGGGGCTCCCGGAAGCTGCGGCCAGCACATCCCTTGGCCTGGGCCGCTTCCTGCAACCCCCATTGGCCTGGAGCGGCAAGCAGTGGGAACGGCAATCAGCCGAACCTGTGGACGCTGCAGGTAAACAAACCGTCCCGGCCCGCCAGTGGATTTCCCAGATGGTCCATGTGCCAAAAGTTGCCGATCCCTGAGTTAGAGCAATGATATAGTGCGGTTATTTTTAGATACCGTTTTCCCTTGTAAACATCAAACTTAGCAGGGGGCATTGAAAATAGCTGTTGCTGATGATGCATAATATCGATTATTCCAGAGACAATTGATGTTGATTGCACTGAGTTATGAGCTTTTGAAAATCATGTATTGATCATACACAGTGGATTATTTATGTTTTTGCTTGTTTGTTCTGCTAACCTTGTAAAGTATGTGCCCAAAGAAGGATTCACTGCACATGGCTAATATGCATATATTATGTATATATGGCTAATCTAGCTATGTAGTTAAAAGTCCGCTCCAACCTATTGTTGTGAATCAGTAGGGACATGTAAGACTGAGGGAAGGGCTCCTGGAGACAGCTGCAGAGCTGCTAAGGTGCATAAATTTATAGGCTCTAAGGACAGAAGAGAGAGCTGTGATCATCTAATCTGACCTTCTGGATAACACGGGCTATAAGACTTCCCCGAAAATAATACCTTTTTGAACTAGAGCATATCTTTTAGAAAAACATCCAATCTTAATCAAACTTAATTAAACCAATCTGGATTAATCAAAATGGCCAGTGATGGAGAATCTACCACAGCATTGTTAAATTGTTCTAATGATTGATTACTCTCACTGTCAAATACTTACGCCTCGTTTTCAATTTGAATTTATATAGCTTCACCTGCCAGCCATTGGATTTTGTTATACCTTTGTGTGCTTTGAAGAAAGAGCTCACTATCAATTATTTATTCTCTATGGAAGGGCTTAAGGACTGTGATCAAGTCACCCCTTAAATAACAAGTACATGCTGCTGCATTGACTAAGATTTGAACCCCAGTCACTTACTTGTTTAAAACGCTAGGAGCTGCCAGGGATCTATTGCCTGCACTAGCATTCTCTTTGGCAGCGTTATATGGGTGGCAGCAGCAATGGGAAGTTGGTAGAAAAAAGCGTAGTGTAGGGAAAGCCTAAGGGTGTGGCTTGTGGCAAATTGCCGGTACTGTTATGTGGTGTCTTGCGCTTTCCCTTCTTTGGGGAAGGTTCAGGGCACCATTACTTGCCTCTGAACCGGTATTTTAATTACCCCACTAGTGTCCTTGAGGACGGGAGTGGAGAGGGAGGGACCTGGGCCCGCCCTCTTCTCCAGGTCCCAACCCAGGGGCCCTGAGGTTTGTGGTGAACCACTTGAACTAGCGGTTCCTTCCCCTGGGTTACTTTCCTCTCCTATCAGAGGGGTAGCCGTGTTAGTCTGGGTCTGTGAAAGCAGCAGAGAATCCTGTGGCACCTTATAGACTAACAGAG
>NC_133771.1:141146180-141170042 GCF_003597395.2 Chelonoidis abingdonii
CCGAAGCAGGGGGTTTTTATCACATGACTGACTGCTGGTGCTCTAATTGGCTACAGGTGCTCTAATTGGCTACAGGTGCTCTAGTTAATCTATAGCAAACCTTCCTCCCCTTGCAGGGAATAAGGCTCCCTGCTAACACTCTCCTGCTGCCCTCTGGACATGCTGTATCACAGGCTGCACTGTAAAGTTTCTATCTGTTTGCCAGCAGAGATACAGTTACTTCTGTGCTAAAGGCAATGTAAGTGCTAGTGCCAGCTGACCCAGAAATTGTCAGCGCTGGAGTGATGTACCACTCAAAGGGTGCTGATGATCACCTATTTGTGATATGATGCAAGATTTTCTTTTGTAGTTGATCATAATTTGTAATGGAAAAAAATGAAAAAAATCATTCAAACACCAATCCTGCAAATATAAAAAACTTACATAGGTGATGTAGCACCGTGGTTACCTGCTCCAGCTCTGGGAGAGGGCTAGAGGCTAGAAGAAAAAGCCCAAATTGATTGGGGAAGGAGCTACACCTGGGCCATGCCCCAGTTGGGGCAGTTGGGCCTTATAAGAAGGCCAGGGCAGCCAGAAGCAGAGCAGAGTCTCTCCTCTAGCTGTGGAGGGAGACTGGCCTGGCTGCAGGGGAATAAGAGGGTACCTGGGAATGAAGCAGGGCTGGAGGAGAGCCAAAGGAGCAGGGGCGCTGCAGTCTGCTGACTCCCTAGGCTGCAGGGCCTGGTTCTAGGCCCATAAAGGTACTGGGTGGTAGAAGAAGACAGCAGGTCAAACCCCCTTTTCTGTGATGAGTGGCTTTTATACTGCAGTCTGCCCCAGTGAGCGAGGGCTAGGTAAGTAGTCCAGACTGAGATGAGGTGAGGTGGGGGTATTGGGTGAGGGCTCCCCACGGAAGGGAGACCTACAGAGATTGTTGGGGCATTGCAAGGGGGCAGCATCCCAGAGAAAATGGGCACCAGAGTTTGAGAGGGACACGAGGGCCAAGCTGTGGCAGATCACTGGCCTGCAGAGGATGCTCTGGGCTGGAAGTTGAGCTAATTCCCTGAGAGACCAGCAGGAGGTGCCGCAGGGGTGAGTCCGCACGCTTACAGGGGGGTAGTCCTGAATCATTCAATGCATGAGCATTTAAAGGATCAGAGAGTTAATTTGTTGGTGGTTGTCACATTAGTTCTGATTTCTTTTTTAAATATATTGGTTATAGTATCTTTTTTTTGTTTGGTTTTCCAAAGGCTCCTGTTATCATTTGAACTGTGGGAAGAGAATTAATTGAAGTCATAAAATGTGATCATGATTGTGACTTTGGCAGACCAGGTACTAGCTAATGCCTTAGGCCTCATTAAACACTGACAAATGCATAAATGGAAACCAGTCTGGCTCACCTGTATGTTAGCATTGTTAAAATAGATTTTTAAACTGTTAATTCCTGCCACTCACCTTCCCCACAAAGTGCCGAAGTCTAATACAAGGTAGCACAGGTGGAGGGAGAATGGAGGGGAGGTCTGAACCCCAAACAATAAGCAATTGGATCAACTGGTTGTGAACAATGTTATTGTGTATAAATATATGTCAAATAAGGTCTTCTATGAAAGCTTGTAATGTCCTGAACTTGATGGGTTATGTATACCAGTTATGGTTATGAATGTATGTGTGTTATATGTGTGGAAAATTGTAATTGTAGCTATAGAGCAAGTTCAGCAGCATCTCACAACAGTGTGGTGAGGCAAGCGCGTAGTGTTGTCTAGCCAGGAAGAGACAATGGTGGACCATTCAAGTTAATGGGAAACCATTGAAACAACTTGAAACTGAAAAGAAAATCCACCCTGGGAAACCCTCCTGCTCTGTGTAACCGTGAATTGCCATAATCTGAGGAAAAGGGAAAGAACCCCTGAAAATCCTGTTAAAAAGAAGGGGATTAGAAGTGGAGGCTGTCCCAGAAACTGGGGGCAGGGTGTTGTCTGTGAAGTTCTGGATCTCGTCTAGGACCAAAGGCACACTCAGAAGCTGTTCAGAACAATAGGTGGCTTGTATTAGCAAAGAGAATTTAGCTAATATAGAACTGTAAAGCCTGAGATTGCAACTTTGTTTTATTTTCTGTGTAACTTGTCGGTTTGCTTTTTCTTGCTGTTGAATCTTTGAATTCATGATTTTTGAAGTAAGTAAACTTTTGTTTATTTTTATCTCAAGCAGGTCTTGGTTGTGCAAATTGTGCAGAATGTCAAGTATCTGAGAGGTAGCCGTGTTCGTTTGGATCTGTAAAAATCGACAGAGAGTCCTGTGGCACCTTAATACACCTGTTAGTTTTTAAGGTGACACAGGACTCTTTGTTTTTGTGTAGAATGTGTGTGTCAAAGTGAACTGATGATTGGGAGCAGATTTCACACCTTTGGGGTGACAAACCAGAGAGAAAAAGTCCAGGTGTCTGGTAGCTAAGAACTTGGGGAGATGGGTTTTGGGAGGGCTCAGGACCAGAAGGGATTGTTGAGGTCAAGCTGCAAGAAGTAACTAGGTGGGTGGAAACCATGGTGGGACATTATGCTTGTATGCTGGTTACTGGTGTCAGAGAGCTGAATCGCAGCAGCATATCATTAAGACATTGAAAGTTATGAGGCAGGTGGTGACAGAACCCCTTATTGGTCTGGATGATTCCCAAAGAATTGCAGGGGCATATGTGTTCTTGGTTACATCTTTCAACATGACACAACTTATATTGCCAGCAATAATATCATTATATCAAAGAAAAAATGGCAATAACACTCATGTCAGGAAAGGGCTTAGCCTACATGTTAGTTTATACTTATTCAGTATCCATAATTACCAATTATTCAAAATATAGCTAATAGCTTTTAAGCTTATCATTGGCATGCCTTCATTTTTTAAGGTTATAAATTGGTACTTGTCTATTATTTTCCCCTTAATCTATTAGGAGGCAGAGAGAGGAGGTTTTAAGAGCACACTACGACTTAATGTCAACCTTGCTTATCTTCTGCAAACACAAGTTTGTCAGTGGATTTTTGCAGAAACCTTATATTTGCATATTGCCAAACCTTGGAATTTTTTTTTCTGCTACCAATTTTGAGGTGCTTTGCTTTTTGGGGCTTGGTATTTAGTGGTTTTTAATGGTACCCCAACAGTATGGAGCTGTAATACTTCATTTAAAACAATAAAATTCATATTACTGTCCTGTATTCATGACATTTTTGAAAAAAACCAAAAGAACAGGGAAATAGAAGATTCACTTCAGGAAGCCACTATTTTATAAAAATTAAAAAAAGAATGAAGAGAAAAAATTGCTAAAACTGATCTAAAAGGATGGCTATTATGGCTTTTTAGTTTTTGAATGTACATTTACAATACAGAGGGAAATGTTTGGCCTCTGGTTGCTGAGAGGTGGCAGGAGCATGTAGATCCTTAAGTAGCATCATAGCTGAAACAAAATTATTTGATTAAAAAGCAAAGGAAATTGGTGAGCTAATTGATACATTCATATTCAAGTTTTAAGTGTTGGTGAGTGGAATGCAAAAGGGCTCTAACCACATGCTGCAGAATCTGAAGATGGCATCTCAATGGAAACACATGGATGCACATACCATGTACTACTTAACTAGAAACTACCATCTCCCAAATTTCAGTTTAGATGCGAAAGCCAGACTGAGGAGTTGTCTGATTATCTGGGGTAAGGGAAATATCTGCAGATGAAATGTCCTGAGTTGCCTAATAATTAGATTTATTAGTCCTAATAATACCTAAGAGTAAAAATGGGAAAAATTCCCAGAAGATGTTTTCAAGGTAATCTAAGATTTTTTTGGGGGGTAATAAGTAAATTTTGGAATAGGCAATAGTTTGTATATGCCTAAAATATTTTTGTTTCATAATAGTTAGTCAACTGTTTTTATTATCCCCATGTTTCCTGTGTATGTATATCAATGTAGCCTATAATTTTTTATTAGACTAAAAATGAACTTGTTTAATCCTTCTTCCTGCTTGTGTATCTGTATTCCATAAATATATAGAACACCAATTTAAGGAGGCTGGGAAGCAGTCTGCCCTGATTACACTCAAAACATACTACTATAATATCTGGGTATATCTCATCTAATCAATTCCCTCCCATCACAGGGGCCTTGAGCACTGATAGCAACTCAGTCTTTCCTGTTCTCTGCCTACGGCACACAACAGTTTAGTCTCCTGAGGACTGAAATGCTTCAGTCTAACTAAAATTATTGGGCTCCATATAGGGGTAATTAGTGAAATTTAATGATTTGTGATAAAGAGATCAGACTAGATGATCTCATGGTCCCATCTGGCCTTTTAAACTCTATGAAATCTATAATCTTTAAACATTACAGAGGGATCAAGGGAACAAACCTTACCCCTGAAGAAGTAGTCAAATGAAATGCAGGATATTTCGTGACAGCATAATTAAATCTGAGTTTTTCACTGTAAAAGTCAAACACCAAAATCCCTTGTTATGATCAGATTCTGGGTCTCTAAAACAGTAACTGCCTTAATATATTGTGGGTGATTTTGGATGAAATATTTCCAGTATCAATAATTCCTATAATGTGATCATTCTATTAGCAATGGGTAATCTGTGAAACAGGGTAAATGTAGTGTTTGCTGCATGTTTTGTTTTTTTTCATTTTTATTGAGCAGTGGAAAATAATGAAAAGCTAGAGCAATGTACACCTCTAACAGAGCCCGATATAACACAAATTTGGATATAACGCAGTAAAGCAGTGCTCGGGGGCAGGGGGGGCTGCGCACTGTGGTGGATCAAAGCAAGTTCGATATAACGCGGTAAGATTTTTTGGCTCCCGAGAACAGTGTTATATTGAGGTAGAGGTGTATTAATACAACCTTAAAATGCATTGTGGTAAATTAGTATAACTTATAGGTTACCCTCATAGCTTTGAAACTTCAGCAACAGAGGTGTTCTTGCCGGATTAAGGCATTTGAAATTGAATTTCTCTTTTGCCACTTGGAGGCCGCCTTCATTAAATCTCAGATGGATCAAGACTCTCTAATTCTGTTGAAATACAGTGAGAGAATGCTTTTCCAAAAGTCTCCTCTCATCAATTCCCCTTCCCCTCGCCATAATCAATATCCAGGAATTTAATCAGATTTTACTAGGCTAGAATAAAACCGAAAGGGTCTGCAATAGGCAACTTTATTCACTGTCAGAAATAACACTGATGTTATCACCCAGCATATCTGATCCAACTGAAATGTGAACTAGCTATGGTACATTTCGGAGTCAAGAAAAAGCAACCAAAACCACTTTGAGGGATGTTAGCTGCCATGCCACCAGGTCTGAAATTTACAATGTTTCTAACTAGAGCAAAAATACCAAGTGAGGGTAGAATCTGAAGATTAAACCCCAACAGGGATGTTTCTCATCTTAAAATATCCATTCTATGCAGTGTTTAATATGCAAGAGCACACTTGCAGATGACTTGTACTTAAAATGTGTTATGTAAGGTTACCCAACTGTTAGTTCACTGTTGATCCCATAAAAACAGTAACAGAATGCTGTATTCCATCTAACTGCAGTTATTGGTTGTGTGTGTGGAGGGGGTGGGCTCTAGAATTAAGCAGTTGACTAATATTAGAGGTTTATTTTCCCTGCAGCCCCTAAGAAGGTGCAAATTAATGAGTTGTAAAAGGATTACATTATAATTATAGACAGGCTAAGTAGGAACACGGCTTTTGCTTAACACCAAGGTTACAGGGATAACTTTCTCAGAGGATGTATAAACACAGAGCGTGCTGGGGCAGTTGTCTGAGAGTCCCAAAAGGGGGAGCACTCCTTGTGTAGGACTTCCCCTGTTAGAAAGGCATCCTGGTTATCATTACTCATAAGCCTTCTGTACAGTCTATCATTAATACCTGTGATAATATAAACCATGATGCTTTTTATCTTTGAATTACAGCTTTTACAATTTTGTGTCAGAGGAATATGTTAAATTTTAAGTAGAACTGCTTGAAAAACGTTAGATATTTGCAAATAACATTGCAGTCATTGTTTGTTCCATAGAGTTTGCAAAGGAATTATTTTTAGCTTTATTCAAAATTTCTAGAAACCTTTCAGTTTTGAAAAATTCAATTTAGTTCTGTATGTATTGTCTGTGTAGTTTCACCCACCTCACTCGCCTTTTCCTTGTCTTTGGAAATTGTTCTTTTATCAAAAGTCTGAAGTTTTGCAGAAGCACCTGAGGAATTTAGGCACCTCCGGTCCTTTTACAGGCTTAGGTCCAAATATTTCAATTTGGAAGTGAGCATTTGTGTGGCCTCAGTGGGCACTACTTTCTAGAAGATTCCTGAATCTTTGCAGCACCAGTACGTATACTTTGACTGTGCTTCTGCAAAGAGAATAGACTTTGTATTCTATATAGGCTTTTATACTGTTCTCATCAGTGTAGTAGGTGGGCACCTTCCAGTAATGCATTAAATAACATGACTATATGTGTGTCATGTGGTATTTGTTTTCTCATTCTCTCCTCAGTGGAAGAAGCACGGGCTGTGGAGTGTCTTGTTTCCATAGAGGTGTTTGTGGTGGTGTGTGTGTTTGGTTTTTTTTTTAAATATACCTACTGCTGTATGTTTATAGTGGAGAAGGCAAGATCAAAGAAATTCACCTTACACTTGGAGTGTAAAGTGGTGAGGGTTTTCGATGGTCCTTAGTTCTTGTGGGAGTTCATTCCACATTGGAGAACTACATTTACTGGTGCATAACCTTTCTATCTGATTAAGCCAGAGAAAAAGCATTACCTAGGCATATTGTTCCTTTCGTACCATTTTGGCATCCTTTTAATTTGGGAAATATGACTCCTAATAAATCATCCCAGTATTAGTGTATTTCTCATGAAGAACTATATTCAGTGATGAAAAACAAATTTATCAGAATGTCAGGTTAAAAATATTTATATTAAACAATTTATTGTACAAATAATCCAAGGTATTAGTAAGGAAAGAATTTTAAGAAGCTAATTTATTTTTCAAGTTTTATGGTGTTGATTCCCTTTTTGTACTACATAAAGGTATATGGACAATGAAAATAGACTGTTAGTTTTGGATCTAGTCAGTTTTACTTACATTAGCCTACTGCTCCAGTATATAGCATCATAGTCATATAGGAGGGACCACCAGATGATCTAATCTGACCGCCTGTACATCACAGACCATTAACCACCATCCAGCCACCCCCACACCTCCACAGCCCATGCTGCTTCACCAGAATTAGACCAAAGTATTACAGCCCTCAAGAGACTAAACTGTTGTGGGCCACAGGCAGAGGTGCACAATGTCTGAGGCTCCTGCAGGGGCAGGGAATTGATTAAATGAGAAATACTCAGATAATGGTACCAAATGACCTGAGCCCCTACTGCAGAGGAAGATGAACCTCTCCCAAGGTCATTACCAATCTGACCTGGGGAAAAATTAACTACACTATCATGGGACAGATAATCCTACCAAGTGAGACACCCACTGGAGAGATTTTAAAGAAGAGAGAGGAAAAATAGGAGCTTTTTTTGGGGGGTGGGGGAGATGGAGGAAGTTGTGCAATGCACATGAGCATCTGTAAGTAGGGGGATATGCTATATGGATATGAGTAGTGAGTAGTTTTGAGCACCTTACGAACTGAGATGAAGGCCCCTAATTCCCACCTTCCACAGAAAAATCCTGAATGCTTAGGGGTCCAGTGAAATGTTTACATTTTCAGTTTTTCCAGCCCCAAGCATTCAAAAATCATGGGTCTGGTTTGAAAAATCCATGACATTTTTGAAAGACAAATATAGGGATTTTCTTAATTGCAGCTTTGCGGTGCTTGTAAAATGGGGATAACAACATGCATCTCACAGGGTGGTTGTAAGATTTAATTAACTGAAGGTTGTAAAGCACTTTGAAATGCTGAGCTAGCAGTGTATACAGTACAAATTACACCTCTACCCTGATATAATGCTGTCCTCGGGAGCCAAAAAATCTTACCGCATTATAGGTGAAACCGCGTTGTATCGAACATACTTTGCTCTGCTGGAGTGCGCAGCCCCGCCCCCCTGCAGCACTGCTTTACGGCGTTATATCCAAAAATCATGTGTTATGAGGTCATGTTACACTGGTGTAGAGGCGTATTACTGTTAAGTAAACGATATTATTAGTTACCACAGTTGTCTTCCTGATTGGTGAAGTACGGTCAGCTTGACATCGTGCATTCTTAAGAGGTGAGTACCCAAGAGTCCTAGGAGCTTTGGTCCCCCCTTTTTAGTTGAAAGGTAAAGTATAAATTACTGGTGTGTGACTTTCTCAGCCCTGTCGGTAAAATAAATCTCCATATAGAGTAAATCATTGTAAATATGGATTCTACAGAAACTGTCTATCACTGCCTGATTTTATTAGAAATACTTCACTACATCCTCTGCTCTTGCACTGCTGTTATTCTTGTTGTTAGTTCTTGTCATTTGTCACAGAATGGCCCTCTGGGAGTCCTCTGTGACCTTAAGTACAGACCACACCCATCCCAGGTCTCCTTCACCACCTCTGTGCTTTATTTTGTTCCAGCAGGCTACAACCTGTAGGGCTAGTAACATTCCATGTCTAGCTTTCCCGTTTGATTCTAGGGAAGGGAGCAGTGCCTGCCTTCGCTTTCTTTCAGGTTCTCTGCTTCCCCCATCTTGTATGGCTTGCTTCCTCTCCATTTATCTGCTCCCAGCTGCTGGGGTTGTCACCCCCTCTAATTAGCCCCTTAGCTGCATCTCCACTCATTAATTCATCTTCAAGGTAGGTCCCAATTAAGCTATGTCAGAGGGGATTTGAGTGATAGGGTACTGAGTCAGCTCGTGACTCAGCACACCATGTTACATCTTCTTGCACAAGCATATTCCTGCCTTCCTCCATGCTGTCCCTTATATTCAATGCCCTTCCTGAAGTGATCAGAAAAGCCCCTTCCTTCTCCTCTGAATAGTGATAATTCAAGAAATCATAGTCTGAAATGTGGTATGAGTGTAAGGATCGGTGTTACTCAAATCTTCTGGGCTCATGGGAAGTACACGGCATGACTTGGCAATAGATAGTTCAACTACTCAGATAAAATGAGAGTCTTTAGCTATAATTTTTTGTTTCTGGTGTGCCCCTCACTGTGGGAAGTATGTATCTTAGTATTGCATTGCATGTTCTATTATGATGTGCTAGAAGCCTAGAGTTGACCCAGCACTCTGGTCACTAAGATACTAGCTGTTCCCTCCTGAAGTGGTCTTACTTGGGAGATGAGTGCTTAATACCTTAATTAGGCAGAAGGCTGATGAGCTAAGAGAACTATCAACCCATCATCTGGAAACAGTTAAAGGAGAGAAATTAAGTACAAGGGGAGAAGGAGGTTGGCAGGGGCTAGATGCCCCAGGATCAGGAGATCATATCCTGTCCCTTCCCAGAATGGTGGCTAAGGGGGAAGTTTATGTCCACTTGTATGTTGCTGCACAAGGCTGCCACTGTACTGATAAACTGGTAGAGGGGATCTAATAAATAACACATTATCCAGCCTGTTTCTGGTGGTCCAAAGTAGCCCTGTCACATGACACTAATAATTCAGTTACTTACTAAAGCATTGTTCTGAACATAGCAAAGTATGAGCTGAATAAGAAGTCAAACAGATGTGCTCAGCCACAGCACACCAAGACTTATCTACGGCAACTTTGATAAAAGCCGTTGAGCTCCAAGGAGTCAAATCTGTGACGTGCTGAACATCTCCTGGCAAGTGCTCAACACCTAGAGCTCCCACTGATTTTCATGGGAGCTGAGGGCACTCAGCACCTTTTAGAGATGGACTCTAAATACATAGCTGCTGCCCAGAAACCTAAAATTGTATATGCTTTTGAACCTAGCTCCCATTAGTTGAGCAGACTGGTAACGTTTGTAGTCTCTGCTATTTTTTTAGTTCTTTATCTAAAGGTAGCACCAGTAAAGGTAGCCCTTCAACTACAAAACATCAGAAACTTAGTTCTGGGACAGATTCAGGCTAGAAGGGACCGTTGTGATCATCTGGTCTGATCTCCTGCATAACGTGGGCCATAGCGTTTCACCTAATGATTCCTGGACTAGAGGGCATTATTCTTCCCTACTATGTAAGGCTCTGATCAAATGTACATTGACTTCAGTGGGTGGTGTTTGAAGTCCTAAGTGAACTTTATCAAGCCAAATAACTTGTGGTTGAACTAGAACATCTGTCTTAGACTAGACATCCAATCTCTATTAGAAGATTCCAAGTTAAGATGAATCGACCATTTCCCTTGGTAATGTGTCCCAAAGATCGATTGTCCTCAGGGTTAAAATGTTGCATCCTATTTCCACTTTGACTTTTTCTTGACTTCATCTTCCAGCCATCAAATGTTATGTTGATGGCGATGTATTACCAAAATATGTTTAGAATGGTCCATAACTGTACACAAGGTAAGTGCCAGCAGTCCTGTCTCAGAGCTGAATTTGCATATTAACTTATGCAAGCTTCAGTTTCACCAGGTCTGTTTATTGATGAAACCACTCTAATAAAACATGCAATGCCACAGGTTACCTTGGAACAGATTCAGTCAAGTTCAGCATGGGTAGTTTTAGAGACTCAACCTGTTTTTCAATTAATATTTTCTGCCTCCGTATTTTGTGCTAGAGCCAGATTCTCCTTTTCATCCATCTTTGTTTAATTCATCTATAAATCACTTTTATGGTCCCCACCAATGGTAAAATTATTGTACTTTTTAAGGCTTTTCTACACGAACAAAATTAGTTCATGGCAAGCTGGGTTATGACTCTACCCCACACTAGTTTGCTACCCACTGTCAGTGTAGACACAGCTGCTTGTGTTAACAGTTTATTAATTCACTTTGAGCTAGTCCTCTTTGCAATGGGACTAATCAGAGCACATTAATGAACTGTTAATATGCATCAACAATGTTCATACTACAGTTAGGCCTCATCTACACTATCACTTATGTCAGCAAAACTTGCGTTGCTCAGGGGTGTGAAATAAACCACCCCCTGAGTGACATAAGTTTCACCAACATAAGTGGTTGTGGAAGCGCTATGTCAGCGGGCGAGCTTCACCTGCCAGCATAGCTACTGTCACTTGTTGGGGGTGGTTTAATTATGTCGAGGGGACAGCTCTTTCCCATCGGCATAGAGCAGCTACACAAGAGATCTTACAGCGGGTGAGCTGCATTGGTACAGCTGTGCTGCTGTAAGATCTCTGGTGTAGACATAGCCTTAGAGCAGGTCTACACTGGCAGAGTTACAGCGCTGGCAGTTACAGTACCTTACAGAGAGTGCAGAAGGAAAACTGCTGTTGTGTGTTCACACTTGCAGCACTTGCAGCGCTGTTTGGAGTGGTGCACTCTGGGCAGCTGTCCCACAGAGCACCTCTTTCTCTTTTGCCGCTAAGAGTTGTGGGAAGGCAGAGGTGGTCATGGGGCATCCTGGATCCAGTCCCAATGCCCTGTAATGCATTGCTTCACATCCCAGTAATCCCTGTGTTTCCGTCCGCATTTGGCACCATCTTTCAACAGTTTGTGTACTGCGTGCTCTGCCTCTCTCGGGCTGCAGGAATGGATCCCGAACTGCTGACGAGTATGCTGCTCATTCTGACTAACACGTCGCGAGTGGCTGTGGAGTTATTCCTTAAACTGCAAAGGCAAGAGGGGTGCAACATTGATCTTGCCATGCATAGTAGCTATGACACAAATTTGCTTGTGGCATTCACGGAGGTGCTGACCACACTGTAACACTGCTCTTGGGCTCAGGAAACAAGCACTGAGTGGTGGGA
Organism: Chelonoidis abingdonii; assembly: GCF_003597395.2. Classification (NCBI taxonomy): domain Eukaryota; kingdom Metazoa; phylum Chordata; order Testudines; family Testudinidae; genus Chelonoidis; species Chelonoidis abingdonii. Next base: position 141,157,984 of record NC_133771.1, read on the forward strand.
TCACATCATGATGCACATCTGGGATGATGAGCAGGCAGTAGCTGCAGAAGTTTTGGATGAGGAGCTCCACATTCATGGGACTGTGTGAGCTTGCCCCAGCCCTGTGGTGCAAGGACACAAGAATGAGAGCTGCCCTGTCACTGGAGAAGCATGTGGTGATTGCACTGTGGAAGCTGGCTACTCCAGACTGCTACTGATTGGTCACTAACCAGTTCGGAGTGGGAAAGTTGACTGTTGGAGTCCTGTTGATGGACGTGTGCAGGGCCATTAATCGCATCGTGCTCCGAAAGACCGTGACTCTGGGCAACTCGTGTGACATTGTGAATGACTTTGCATAAATGGGCTCCCTAACTGTGGAGGGGCGATAGACAGCACACACATTCCAATTCTGGCACCAGACCACCTCGCCAGTGAGTACATTAATCGCAAGGTGTATTTCTCAGTGGCTCTCAAGGCACCTGTGGATCACCCTGGGCATTTCACAGACATTAACGTAGGCTGGTCCAGAAAGGTGCATGATGCATGCATCTTTTGGAACACTGGCCTGTTCAAGAAGCTGCAAGCAAGGACTTTCTTCCCAGACCAGAATATCACTGTAGGGGAAGTTGAAATGCCCATTCTGAACCTGGGAGACCCTGCCTACCCCTTAATGCTGTTGCTTATGAAGCCATATATGGGGCTGAGCAAGTGCAGAATGACTGACTGTGTGCGCATTTGGCCATTTAAAAGCCCGTTGGTGAAGCCTGTATGGGAAGCAGGACATGGCCAATGACAATATTCCTATGCTTATAGTTGTGTGCTGTATGCTCCATAATATTTGTGAAGGGTAGGGTGACAGTTTTACTCAGGGCTGGACCACATAGGCTCAGCGCCTGGAGGCTGAGTTTGAACAGCCAGAGACTAGGGCTATTAGAGGGGCACAGCACGGGGCCATAAGGATCAGGGATGCCTTGAGGCAGCAATTTGAAGCTGAAAGCCACTAATATTTGTCGCTATGCTTGGGACCGCAGTGCTTGTAATGCTAGGAGGTGACTGGTGCACATGATGGAAGAAGGGGCCTTAACATAAGTATGTTGCTTGGCAGTGCTCTATTTTATTTCAGTTAATGGAATAAAGATTGCTTTCAAACAAACACAATTCTTTTATTGAAAGACAACCACCAGAGGTGAGAATCAAACAAAAAAAATTCATCAGCAGGGAGGCGGATGGGGGAAGGGAAGGTCTCAAGAGGAGGCAGGGTCCTGGGACCGCTACAGATTGGTGTGTGTCCAGGGATCATACTCAACCTTCTCCTTTGGAGTACAATGCAGCAGGTGCTGTACTTCAGCAGGCCCAAACTGCAGAGGGATGGGTGTTTGAGTGCAGTGGGTAGTGGGAGTCTGCAGTGCTGGACTGTGAGGTGGGAGGAGTAGAATGCTGTGGGTTGAAACTGGTGTCAGGAGGTTGATAAGTGTGTTGGTGGTGTCTGGGGGGACATGGGAAAGAGTTTTTTTTGTGACAGCAGCTGCAGGGGAGGGCGGTTGCCAAGCTGCTTGGTTTGAAGAGCTAGTATTGCCTGGAGCGTGTCCGCTTGGTGCTCTGTAACATTTAAGAGCCACTCAGTGACTTCTTTCTGGTGTGCTGGATTCTCCTTTCAGTCCATCTTCTCACTGTCCTGCCACTCCTTCAATTCCTGTTTCTCAGCGGCGGAGTGCATCATAACCTCACAGAAAAAGTCCTCCTTACTACTTCTTGGCCATTTTCTAATTCTGCGCAGCTATTCTTCCACCAATCACAAAGAGGGAGGCTGTGCTCCCAAGGTCATTTCTGAAGTTTAAATGCAACATTGTACAGAAGCAGTATTGTTTGTAACACAGACAACACTGACTCAGTGCTTTTAAACACAGCCAGTACTCATACACCTGTCACTAACTGGCTGAACCCAGGTAAGCGCACATGAGCCATAAGACTCCTCTCCCCCCCCCCCCCCCAAAAAAACACAATCAGTTATCAGAGGGCCAGTAATCACTTTCCCAACCCTGCTGTCACGGTGTATGTGGCTCTTGGGGAGATCCAGCATGTAGGTGGCAGGCGCTCCAGGCACCAGCTGCAGCGGTGCTTGGGGCCACTCTAGGAAGGCGGCACGCAAATAGTCCCGCGCATTTGGCAGGGTCCCTCGCTCCCGCTTGGAGTGAAGGACCTCCCACTGAATTGCCGCAGATCGGGATCAGGATCGCGGCTTTTTTTTTTTTTTCTTTTGGGCTGGTTGGGGCGGCAAAACCCCTGGAGCCAGCACTGGTAGGTGGGGCCTGATAATCATTCCTGTTCCCACACTTTCCACAGGATGTGATCATTATGGAAGATATCTCACTGCTGAGGGTGAGCAGGGAATCAAGGAAGGGTCTTCTCTAAGCCTGTGGCTTCCGCCCTGGCCCCTATGTGGTTTGCTTGTGTGCAGCAATGATGTCGTCCCCACCCATCCAGTGACAGCACAGTCATGTGGGAAAGTTACCCTTAATGGGGCAAGAAACAAAGCAGCTCTGCCAAGGAACCTGAGTGTGTGAGTAGGGAGGGAGGATATAGATATAGATAACGTATGTATATACATGTACGCACACCCACTCTGGGCCAAATTTAAAAAATGCACATGCATTGAACATGGAACCTGCATTTGCAATTACTTTGACTGAGCATGCAAATCAAATAAAGTATCTGTGTGTACAGTGGACAATTCAGTATATTTGTATGCACAAATATCTGATTTATGAGTGAAATTGTGGTAACTCCATGCACTCTTCTACATGCATTTATTTTTGAAAACCATACCCTTAATTATAACCATCAGCCAGAGCATACCATACTTGTTTCATCTTAATTTTGTGGTTTCTTGCATTTTACTAAGTTGTCAGTGTGACTAATTGGGTTTACAGGCACACTGCCAACCGTGATCCACGGTCCTGGGCACTGCTGATACAGTAGTGGAGATAAAAGCAGCTGTGTTGATGTAAAGAAAGCCCTGTTCTGTTACTTATATACTTTAAAAACAACAAGAAATTTACAGACAATTTCAAGTTCAAAAAAATCTAAATTGGTGTACTAACCTTACACCACATCTAAAAATGTGACTGGTCCTTTTTCTCTTTATCACTTGTTAGGTTATTCATACTTACCTGCTGCCTGTGGCTTGTTCGTTTTGTTTTTCTTGCTGTTTTGAGTTTGCCTGTTAAAACATAAAATTGCTACCTTAAGTTTGAAAAGTTTCCTGTGTGTTTAACAATGTTTGTAGGAGTAGCGATGTATTTGTCAAGTGATTTCTCTTTGCTCAGAATGATACACACTTTGACTAGGAGAACAAAGACTTACCTCTCTACAGTAGGGAGAAAGCTTTTGTTTGCTTAATTGAGACAGTGTTGTCTAATGGCCTTGTACCGTCCACAGTGGATTTTAGTGAATGACTTATCCAGCACAGCTTAGACTTCTTCCTGACTGGGTTAAATAAAGATCTGGCCCCTAGCCAGCTCTAGATGCAGGTCTTCATTTTCAGGACTATTGCTTTAGGGACACCAGCTCCACTGTTGCCACAAACTGGCAGTAAAAGCTATTTTTGACATGCTGTGTAACTCTGCTCTTTCCAAATATGAGCTGCAATATTATTAAAACACTGTGTGTGAAATCCTGGCTCTATTGAAGTCAATGGAAATTTTGCCACCAACTTCGGCAGGGCCAGTATTTCTACCCAAGTGATTTACAAACAATAAACCCAAGACACTGGGTTTGTTTGCCATATGTATGCACATTAGAGCCCCTTTGCTTTGTCTCCATGCTCTATTCTTTGGGCATCATATTGACATGTACTTCTCTGAGAACAGCAATTTTCTCTTTTAGAATAGCTCACCTGCTTAAAAGAAAGGAACAGGTGGATGGAACAGACCAACTTGACATTCTTCAAAGATGCCTGCACATCAGAGTGATTTTTAGAGCTACCAGAAATGACCCAGTTCCTTTAAGAACATCAAGCTAGCTGTCATTGCGGCCCCATACTCCTACTCCTACTATCTTGTACAATAATCTATATGTTCATTCATTTGGATGCCACTGATAGCTTAGTGACACTGAGAGATTTGCTTTGCTCCTTTCGTCAATACAAGTAATGATCTGTCTAAAGAAATAATTTTTTCTGGCTGGCTACTGTCTGACTACAGGCCAGTAAAGGATGATAAACTGAAGAGATTAAGAGGTGAATTTTGTGCCAGGCTGAAACTTTTTCAATCGCTAGTCCTGGGCTGCTAAGACTTCAAATATGCTTATCTGTCAAAAAAACAAACAAAACAAATCTGTTCCAATTTTTGGGTGAATCCCCAAATTCTCTATATCAGACTATTTTGTTTCCAGCTACTGTGATGGGCTCATCACTTTCATTCTTTTTGTTGGCATATCTGATTCTTATTTAGCTTTGCACTTACTTTAACACAAATTAAAATGCCATTGCCACATCCAGTCATATTGCAAGCACTAATTGAGACTATGCAGCAATTTATTTCAAATTCAAATAAAAAAATAAATATTCAAGTGATGTCCATTTAGTTTGAAATATAGAATCGATCATGCAAAACAGCACCACTCTTATCCTCCACTAAGACAGCCTACTGTTTCTGTTGGATACTTATGTTGACTTTGTCTTTGGACATTCGAGACTATCAAGATTACCTTGGTGGAGGTGGAAAGCATCTACTCTAGTGCTTTCTTATATTTGCCTCAGGTCCTGAAATTGGCCCCTAAACGCCCTTCAAATTTGCTGCCTGTAAAAATCAGTTTAAACGTAAAGGCCAGATTGTCCTTCATTGCTGAGAGTTACAGCATAGCAATCTCTAGTGATTGCAAAGCCTTATCAAGACCTCTTTTTCTTGAAAAGCGAGACACTTCAGTCATCATGCTGATTAAGTCCATTCTGAAATACAGTGTCCCCACAGATTTGCCTGTCTGAGTTGCCTCAAGAGTTTCTGCCTTAGTTTCTGAAATATATTCCAAATGGGTGACCACCAAGTGATATTTTCTGAACATTGCCTTCGTTAGTCTGGTTTGACTAGCAACCCAGAGTACAAGGTGGAAACCTCCAGTATAACTCACAGTTGTCTCAAAGACATTGGCAGGAACTTGAATCTGCTATTGCTATTTAGGACTTGGAAAGTAAAAATTGCAAAAATCTTTCCAAATAAATACAAATGTTGAAGATAAGGGAAATATTTACTGAGATCCAGGATAGCAAGCTCAGAATTTTGTGGTTGATGCGGTGCAGTTGGCCTTGCATAAACTTGGCCTGTATGACTTTAGAACAGCCCATAAGTGCAGCAGTGAATATCTATATTGAGGCCAAGCAATTTTGATTTGAGCTTTTCCGCCTTGATTCCTGCAACTTCCAAAGTTATTAATTCCCGGTTGTCAGCCATCAGCTATGCCAGATTCCAAATCGTACTCTTCTTGTTGATAGAATAAAGGTTTTCCATCCTGCACAAATGTGTCATAATGCTTGCTCAATTACAGAAGTGTCAGTGGATTCATCAACAAATACAGTAATAAATGTAGCTTTCTGTATGCATTTCTGAGACCCTGTCTACCCTACAAGTTACTTCAGTATAATTTACGTCTCTCAAGAGTGTCGATTATTAACACCCTGAGCAATGTAAATTACATCAACCTGAGTACTGCTGTGGACAGCGCTGTGTTGGCAGGAGAGCTTTTCCTGCTGATGTAGTTACCACTTGTGGAGGCAGGAGTTACTAAGCTGACAGGAGAGCGCTCTCTCCTGTCAGCTGAGAGCATTTTCACCACAAGCAGTGGAAATGCACAGGGCCACCCAGAGGATTCAGGGGGCCTGGCGTCTTTGGCAGCAGGGGGCCCCCCGCCACCAAATTGCTGCTGAAGACCCGGCACTTTGGCGGCGGGTCCTGGGGTGGAAGGACCCCCTGCTGCTGAATTGCTGCCGAAGACCCGAAGTGGAAGAAGCTCCGGGGCCCCCAGAACGAGTGAAGGACCCTGCTCCAGGGGCCCTGAAAAACTCTCGTAGGGACCTGGGGCAAATTGCCCCACTTCCCCCCCTCCCCCGGAGGCACTGCTGTAAGTGCACTGCTGTAAGTGCTGTCGTATAAATGTAGCTTGGGACACTTCCCTAAGAAATTTTGCAAGTTCCTTTAGAAAGACTTTCATTCTATGAGTGTCAAATGTAGGCTGAGCCAGAATTAAGGCCATCTTAAAGATCAAGTAATCAACCAAGTAGTTTATATATAAATGTGTTTAAAAGAGTATAAAATCAACAATTGATTTACAAATTAAACTTCCTGCTCCTGACAGCAGCAGGAAAATTTGCAACAAAGATTTAAACAAAATATTAGAAAAACTACCTCCCTTCAAAAATCAAATAAAATTGTTTTGCAGCAGCAATAATCCAGTAGCTCAGTTTACTACAAAGCCTACTTTAGTTTAGTTGGCAAATTAAACTCTCTTGCCTCTCTGGGAAAGATTACTGTCTTTGGACTGCCTGATTCCAGCCTAGAGCTTGTAAATTTTACTTTCCTTTTTAAAATCAAATCAGACCAATCTGTCTCTTACTTAGCTACTGCTAAGCTGGATGTATATCACTCTCTATGTGCAGGGGTGCTGGAACTAGAGTACTGGGGGTGTGGCAGCATCCCCTGGCTTGAAGGGGTTTCCATCATATACAGGATTTACAGTTCTGTTCAATGGCTTTCAGCACCCCCACTATAAAAATTGTTCCAACACCACTGTCTGTCTTGATATGTAGGACACTGAGTTGTTGGGGGGATACTCAGGTTTGAGCCTAGGCTCTGCCAGATTGAAAGCAGGGTTTTTTAAATCACAGATCACTCTGTATCAGTCAGAGCAGAGCTTGAACCAGATCTCCAATATCCTAGGCCATGAGGTCTCTCCAGTTGCATTTTGTTCCATCCAGCTCTACTTAGAACATTGTGGCTGTAGTTGTAAAGCCCAGATCTAATCCACACGTCTGATTTGGAGCACTAATAGCCTAAGCAACACAATAAAACTGCAGCTTTAATTCAGCCCCCTTGTGTGTATGCGTTGTGATAAGTGTTTACTTACATGATCACATGCTCTTTTGTGCATTGGATGGACCTGCGCTGTGGGTGCATCAAAGTTGTGTAGTGAAGGAAGCTGTTGCCTGTAGGTCCCCTGCTTCATTTGTTGCTGAACATGGAAGTTGTGTAGGACATGAACCATGGGGCTGCAGGAAGAGAGAGTCTCACAGTTAGTGCAGATAAATGATGCTCTGGAGAATTCAAGTATGTGACTGCCTCTGCTACAGTGTTCCTATGTGGTGCTGGACAAATCACTGTAATCAAACTTTTCACAGGTGATCACTAATTGTGTATCCTCATTTTCTGAGTGCCCCACTTGAGATGATGGGGCCTGATTTGCAGAAGTGCTGAGCACTCACAGCTGCAAATGAAGTCAATGGGAACTGTGCTTTGAACATATTAAGTACTACATAATGCCAAGTCATCTGTGAAAAATCAGGCCCTTGGCATTTCAAATTGGACGTCCAAAGTTATTGGACACATTTATATCTGTGTCTTATTTCCCCCATCTGAAAAATGAGAATAACACCACTTTGTCTCAGATGGCAGTTTTAAAGAAAAATTCTTTAATGTTTCTAAAGCACGGAGATACTACATGATAAGAGCAATAGAAAAATGCATAAGGATATTAGCAAGTCTATCTTCAGGGTTTGAATGGTGTATAGTAAATAAGATACAGGACCATACATTGAACAATGAGAATGAAAGAAAATATTGAAAAATGGCTCATGAAGTGAGCCCTGTCTATACTGTGCACTGAATGAGGTCAGAGTCTTGTGGAAAAAAGAATACGTACTTATGTAGTTAAAGGCTGCATCATAATGCATGTGCACAAGAGGGCTGAATTCAAGTTGCTCTGCCTGTAATATTGCTATTTCCTTGCATGGGTCTAATGGACTACAGCTGTAAGGAATGCAAATGACAGGTCTACACTTAAAACACTGTATCAGTACAGCTGTGCCACTGTAGTGCTTAAGTGAAGATGCTCCTACACTGATGGGAGAGTATGCAGATGGGAGGCAATTAATCCACCTCCCAGAGAGGTGTTAGCTATGTTGATGAGAGAAGCTCTCACATCAATAAAGCACTGGGTACAGGGGTGGGCTAGGTTGGTATAACTATGTTGCTCAGTGGGTGTCGCTCAGGAGGTGTGTGCCAGCCTCAGCAGAGGAGAGGGACAGCTAAGGAGAGCTCTGGAGAAATCGGGGGTGGGAAGAGTGGTGGGGAGCGGGGAGGCAATGCCTGCTCAAACTATACCCATAGCTGGCATGGGTTCCCGTGGCAACCGGATTTTTAGTGTCCGGTCACTATTGTTAACCGGATACCTGGCAGTGTGTTCTTGCACCATGGGGAGATGCAGACAGGAGGGAGCAGAAGCTGCAGGCTGAGTTCCTTCCAAGCTACAGAGGGCTACTTTGCCTTTCCTGCTGGCAGGATCGCTCCAGCAGGGCTGTGTGAGCAAGCTCGTCCTCCTTCACCCGGCCCCAGCCACACCCCAGGCCTGTCCAGTAAGGTCTAAAAACAGGAGGGCCTAAGGCTATAGCCTTATTAGCCTAATGGTTAATTCAGTCCTGTGTGTGACCACACTTTGCTTTCACAGTGGTAGCATATTTTAACATGCCTCCTAAATGAATGTATAGGCATATCATAATCTGGAGTTTAGTAACATAGGAATTGCCATATTGGATCAGACTGGTAGTATATCTAATCCAGAATCTGGAGAGAATGCTTGAGAGGAGAATATTAGAATCCCCATACTGGCAAATTATAGAATAACTTGCCCATCAGGGAAGCCTTTTCCTAACCACCTCTGTCAGTGGTTGGTTGTTGTCCCTCTTCTTTAAAAAAAAAAAAAAAAAAAAAAAAAAAAAGTAAATAAATTCAAAATCTTGTTTTAATATACCTGTGTATATCCTCAGATATGGCATACCTTTATTGACCAACCAGTGTTATACTTCTTTCTTCAGATCCATATTATGCATCACAGAACTATGCAATTCCTTCTCACATTCTTATAAGAAATTTTTGTTATGTTCTCTCCTAGATAATATGATCAAGTAGCTAAATAATGTGAACATTTCAAATTGGTTAGTAACTGACATTATTTTTATACATAAAGAAAATGATCAGTTTTATATCTGTCACAGATGAAAAATCCCTACATCCGGTATATAGATGGGTTTTACCTGCAAAGCTTTCAATTTAGAGTTCTGTGTTTTCCCTGCAATAGTTGATTTATGTGACTCCATGACTAAATAGACACTATCTGGCACTTACTGTTCTTAATCTCTTTAATTTGCCTTTTTTCCTTCCACACTCATGACCACCCAGCCTCCCTTCATCTATCCTGCTGTAATTCTGTACTGTCATGGTTCTTCTCCTGCCACGCTGACCACAGTATCATCTTTGGTGTTTCCTCCTCTTGCCCTCACCTCATATCTGTTGGTGTTGCTCACTGTCCTATTTTGATACCTTTCATTTAGGAGAGAGGCCCAAGATCACTTCTCTACCATAATCTCTCTCTCTGTCTAATCTCCCTTCTCCAAATGTCTTATGGACATTTCATCTAGGATGTTCCATCACCCTCTCAAACTCAGTCTGTACAAATCTTGTCCTTTTTCCTTCTATCCTTTCTCCACTCTGCACTTCTGTGATCTTTGACAGCTGTACCATTCTTCCTGTTTCTCACTATCATCTTTGAGTGTCTTCCTCACATATATGAACTCTCCTTAAATCATATTTCTTTCCTTTATAATTTCTCTAGAATCCATTCTTTCTTCATTATTCCCAGTACCAATAATTGTGTCTACCTGTTATCATCACTTGCCTTGATTACTCTAGACTTGTCCATTGTGGCAGGTGCTGCTTGTGAGGCTACACTGATATGCATCCGCATTGGGAAGGATTAATGTACTATAAATCATACAGTTTCCTTCCCGTTGTTGTTGTTGTTCTAGGCATTGAAGCATATTTAAATGTAAGAACACCCTTGGTGGAAATATTACAATGGAATATTTCCACACAAAGAAGCTAAATAACCACCTCATACGTTTATACTGATTCCCCACTGCTCTGAGAGAGGCATGAAATGCTGCGATCACTGCTGCTGGTAACATAGTGTTTCATAACACTTGAGGATTGTAAATGCTTACTGGCTGATTAGGTACTGTTTTATAATGTGCTTACACTGAAATAGCTGTATAGGAACTGAGGGTTGAGGGAAATTTGAAGCAGATCTCATTACATTTTGCCTGGTACCTTATTATTAATGGACTCTATTTGCATGCTGCACTGTACTTGCAGCAGTATCACTGTTCACATCCTTTCCAAACTTGTGTATCAACACCAAATAAAACCTCTGTCCCAAATGACTGTGTATGAGAGGGCTAAGGATTGGTTGCTGTGACAGAGTGTGGGAAATTAACAGGTGAGCCCAGGGCCGGATTTAGGGGCAGGCGACCGCCTGGGGTGCTGGGCTTGGGGGAGCTCCAGGCTCATGCTACTGTTTTCATTGTTAACGACAAAAGGGAAAATAGAATGTTTGAAGTAAAATGTTTTAGGTATTCTGTAAGTGGATTCATTTTTCACTAACCTCCTAGAATGTCCTGGACCTTTGTAGAATGTCGTGGAACCTTCCAGGTTTTTTGAGAACTACATTTTCCTCAAACCTCCTAGAATGTTGTAAGCCATGCCCTTGCAAGTATTATAAAGGACAGGGCATCGCCAGTCAGTCAGTGAGATATAAGAACAAAGTTAAAGCCCAGCTGCAACATTGTGAACCTTGTTTTATTGTGTAATTGTGAAAATGTACTTGTGTTTTAAGACTTGAAGAGTGTAAGTAGTGACTAATAAAGGACATATTTAATGAGATGCTGGAGATATCTATTGAACCCCTATCTACACAACAATATAAAAGAAGGTCATCTAGTCCAACCGCCTGCTCAAAGCAGGACCAACACCAACTAAATTATCCCAGCCAGGGCTTTGTCAAGCTGGGCCTTAAAAACCTCTAAGGATGGAGATTCCACCACCTCCCTAGGTAGCTCATTCTGGTGCTTCACCACCTTCCTAGTTAAATAGTGTTTCCTAATATCCAAACTCCCACACTGCAATTTGAGACCATTGCTCCTTGTTCTGTCATCCGCCACCACTGAGAACAGTCTGGATCCATCCTCTTTGGAACCCTCCTTCAGGTAGTTGAAGGCTGCTATCAAATCCCCCCTCCCACTCTTTTCTGAAGACTAAACAACCCCAGCTCCCTCAGCCTCTCCTCATAAGTCATGTGTCCCAGCCCCCTGATCATTTTCGTTGCCCTCTGCTGAACTCTCTCCAATTTGTGCTTTCTGTACTGGGGGCAGGCAAAACTGGACTGAGTACTCCAGATCTTGTCTCAGAAGTGCCAAATAGAGGGGAATAATCACTTCCCTTGATCTGCTGGCAATGCTCCTACTAATACAGCCCAATATGCTGTTAGCCTTTTTAGCAACAACGGCACACTGCTGACTCATATTCAGCTTCTCATCCACTGTAATCTCCAGGTCCTTTTCTGCAGAACTGCCGCATAGCCAGTCAGTCCCCAGCTGTAGCAGTGCATGGGATTCTTCCATCCCAAGTGCAAGACTCTGCACTTGTCCTTGTTGAACCTCATCATATTTATTTTGGCCCAATCTTCTAATTTGTCTAGGTCACCCTGAACCCTATTCTTACCGTCTAGCATATCTACCTCTCCCCCCAGCTTAGTGTCATCTGCAGACTTGCTGAAGATGCAATTCATCCCATCATCCAGATCATTAATGAAGGTGTTGAACAAAACCGGCCCCAGGACTGATGCCTGGGGCACTCAGCTTGATACTGGCTGCCAACTGGACATTGAGCCGTTGATCACTACCTGTTGAGACCGACAATCTAGCCAGCTTTCTATCCACCTTATAGTCTATTCATCCAATCCATACTTTTTAAACTTGCTGG
>NC_133771.1:141182311-141276963 GCF_003597395.2 Chelonoidis abingdonii
TCTCAAGTGCAAACCCAGGGAGGGGAAAATCTGGAGAGGAAAAGGTAGGGGATGGGTTAATTTTCTCTTTGTTTTTAAGACCCAAGGGGTTGGGTCTGGGTCTCCAGGGAAGGTTTTGGAGGGAACAGAAAGTTATGCCAGATTCTGGCTGGTGGCAGCATACCAGATTTAAGCTAGTAATTAAGCTTAAAAGTGTTCATGCAGGTCCCCACTTCTGTAGCCTAAAGTTCAAAGTGGGGGAAAAAACCTTGACACATGTAATGTTTGACTTTTTAAGACTGTGGAACATAGACTTTTACTCTCCCTAATAGTATCTGTTTTTCCCTGTAGAAAATAAAAGATGGCCCCAAAGTAGCGTTCAGGAGCTTAGTATAGGAAGCAAAAATTTCAAGTGAAATCTCGTTTGCAGCAAGGGTCAAATCTGATGGGAAGAGATTTGAAACAGAACAATATAGATCAGGCTTTAGGCAGTAGCGATCATCCCAATGCAGAAGAAATTGAGGAGTGAAGCATAAATTCAGTTATTTCACTTCAGCTATTCTTAAAATGAAAATACTATACTAAAGGGGAGAACCTTTTTTTTAATTTGCTTATATCTGGCATGAATAAATACAGATTTACAGATCCTAGCATGCTATGAAAATTATAGCTGCCAATACATTTGAGATTTAGAAGCTGAGGCAGTAACGATTTCACAGCAAGCTTTGGGAAGTGAGAAATCACATCAGCTATTTTAATGGGAGTCTGCTTTATTATAGTTAATATTAGGAGCAGTATGAGGTAGAGGATAAGATATAAATGGCACTTAGTGTTCTGAACCATACCAAGAATACTTCAAAATGATTTTTCTCATTTTCTGGTAGGTTGAATTATGATTTTGACAATGTAATATGCTAAAGTTTCATGTTTGGTCGTATTTGTCAAAAACATCACGGTAACTTTTTTGTGTTGGACTGACTTCTCACTGGTGTATGTTTTCATAGAAATTTGTTATCTCTAAATCATCAGCCGGAGGAGTCTAGGTAGATGTCTTTTGCTTCTCTTTCCTAGTGTGGTTTAAAAGTTCAGGAATTCCCAAATAATGATGTTTTCTCACTTTCCCTATTATTTGGGACCTGTGGAAACCTACAGCAAAATATGGATGGCTATCTTTTGAGTTTTAAAAGTCCAACAGAATCTCTGATAAGTGTTATAGCTGCTACTGGCATGGTTGTAGGATTAGATTGTGGCCTGTTCCTCCACAGATGTGCAAGGTTGGGTCCCTTCTTCTACCCCTTTGCAGCAGTCAGGGACAGTTGTAGCCTCTGTACTTTCCCTATGTGGCTCCAGGAGTGAAAGACACAACAAAGGGGATAGGGAGGATGTTGGGCCATGAAGAAGCTACAATCTCTGAAGCAGGGTAGCAGTGGGAGTGTTTCCCACATGCGGGGAAACTGCAGAAAGATTTCTGCTTTCTGTAGGTGGACTTCCTCCCTGAGCTTCCTTTTGGGATGGTGCACTTCAGTGTACCACCTTACACTGGGGGGTGGCTTTTGTATGGCCGAACTGACAGTTAGTACTGAATTCTTAAAAGTGAGTGAAAAGCCTTCTTGGAATAACACATTTAAGTATGTTCTGTCTCTCTTTTAAAAAAAAAAAGTATTCAGGTTTCATTTCTAAATCGGGCTGGATCCTGCAGTCCTAGCATGCCCAATGCCCTCTGAAATCAGTGGGAACCCCCTCTCACCCCGCCCCAAACTACAGAGAAATGTAATTTAGGCTTTATAGTGAATGGTTATATTTTGAGCACAAGAATAGTGTAGGAATGTTTAATTCTTACAATTTTGATATATTTTCTTTTGATAGATGAAATAGCCTGTTACCTACTTTGTTTACATTGTTTAACTTGCACATATTCTAATAAAATAAAACAGCTCTGATCTGCCATGAAGTCACACTAAAAATTCCCAGTTACATTAGTGGGAAATACAAGCCACCTTAATAGACCATGTTCTTTGTCTTGTTAGAGAAACAGTGTTTGGGTTATTGTTCGAATAGGAAAAACTATACAGCATAAGTATAAACAATAAGTCAGCTTTTAAAAACAAATGTGAACTGGGACCTCTCAAGTGGTACTAAATTTTTTGATATATCCAAAATGCTAGTGAGTAAAAGTTGCTTAAATGGGGGTTCTTCAAGTGTGGGGAGCAGGAGGAGAAAAAGGATACTTGATTTCACTTAACTTACAAATGCTAAGAGAAGTAAAGACAACCCATACTGAAAAATCCTCGAACAACCTTTTCTAAAGTTTGACACATTCTAGAAAATGTAATAAATAACTATTGTGATAGACCCAGGCCCGCTGGTAACAGCAGAGTAATAAAAGGGAGATATACTGGCCACTGGATAAGCAGTTTTCTGTTCCCTGAGTGACCAGAGCAGGGGCTGCACCAGGCTAATGGGAACACCTGACTCCAATTAACCTGCTAAGAGTCAGATGAGGCAATTAAGCACCTGACTGTAATTAAGGCCCCTCTGATGCTATAAAAGGGCTCACTCCAGCCAGGCCTGAGGGAGCCAGAGAGTGGAAGTGTATGTGAGGAACTGGGAGCAAGAGGTGTGCAAGAAACTGAGAGTCAGCAGGCATATTGCTGGAGGACTGAGAAGTACAGGTGTTATCAGATATCAGGAGGAAGGTCCAGTGGTGAGGCTAAAGAAGGTGTTGGGAGGAAACCATGGGGAAGTAGCCCAGGGAGTAGCTGTTGTGCAGCTGTACTAGGAGGCACTCTAGATAGCTGCAGTCACAGGGCACTGGGCTGGAACTTGGAGTAGAGGGTGGACCTGGGTTCCCCCCAAACCTCCCAACTCCTGATCAAACACAGGAGGAATTTACCTGGACTGTGGCTTCTACCAGAGGGGAAGGTCTCTGGGCTGTTTCCCGACCCACAGGGTGAATCTGTGAGCGAGCAAATCCACCAATCAGCTCAGGACCCACGACGGTAGAGGAGGAACTTTGTCACACTATACTTCTGCTATGGAATCCTGCTGGTATACAATGATTCAAAAAACCTATAGAAAGATTTCTTTATTAAATTCTAATTTTTAAGAGTAATTTCTGTAGAGTCATTACTTTTTCTATAATTCTTATTGGTACGTTCCCTATTAAATTCTATTGAACTTTCTATAAAAGGTTCTGGTTATTAGGTTGGCAAGCAGTAGTGTAGTAAACTATCCTATGGAGATATCTGGGTTTACTTTTAGTCCAGGCTCTCATTCCTTGGATTGGAGGAATGATATGCTCATCACAGGAGGAAGTCTATAGGTATGTGTCTTATGTCCTACTACAGTGACTCCTTGGGATAATTAAGGGCTGAGTATTGACAAGTTTTGAATGGAGCCTCTTTTTCCTTGTCCAGAAGAATGGTGAATATGGCTTTGGTGTGGTGTGAATGCAGAAAATAGGGCAATTTTGATTCTGACAGGGACATAGAAGATCTCTTGTATCTATATTATTACTCTCTCAGTGGATTTAGAGTGCAATGAATTTTTTTAGTTTTGATTAGCATTTGAATAGCTCTTCTTCTACCATGGTGTGGCAGGGTTCAAACAGTTACAGGCTTCCAGAGGTTTCTTGTAATATAGCCTTTTATAAAAGATACTCTAGTTTGATAGCTTCTGAATCCTTATCTGTAACAAAGCAGTCTTTCTGAGGCTATTATTGGAAACAATATTACATGGCTTGTTTGCTAGTTTTGGTTTGTTAATGAGAGATGAGTTAGGAAAAGGACAAGCACAGATAAAACCTTCTAATCATTGTTTCAGCTGGCCATAGTAATTTTTCAGAGTGCTTTAATGATTCTGTTAGTTTAACGGTATGTGATTACATTACATCAGCAACACATTCCCACAGACTTGGGAAATAAAAAGTGCCTTCTATCTACTAATATGAGATTCTCTGTGTTTAGTAACTCAGATTATAAAGTACGAGGAGGTATTCTTATGTAATCAGGGTAAATCTTTATCAAATTAAATGTAGTTTGAAATGTGACAGTGCATTTATATGCTTTCCGTAGAGTTCAGTAATTACTCATGGCGAGCATGACTCATTGTTTCAGAATGCCTCCTGAAAAAGTTCTTGTCTTTGGTGTTCAAAGCACATTGATTTCAAAATATCAAAGCAAATCAGGAAAATGAACAATACCTACATAAATAACACCTGCACAAATGCCTTTTCAGTTCAATAAATTCTGCCTAAGTGAATAAACAAAAACTGTGTGCATATTGGACACGTAACTAGCATAGGTAGTAGGTGACAAGATGGAGCCTCCCTTCCCCCCCGCCCACCCCAAATCTCTCTCTGCATTATTTTCTGAGCCTCCTTGCTGCTTGTTAGGGTGACAAGATAGCAAATGTGAAAAATTGCGATGGGGTGGGGAGTAATAGGAGCCTATATAAGAAAAAGACCCCAAAATTGGGACTGTCCCTATAAAATGGGGACATATGGTCACCCTACTGCCTGTGTTCTTTTCCACTTGGCTGGCAAAGTACTGTATCCTCTGGTGGCAGGGAAAGGAATGGGATTAGGCAGGGTTTCATTGGTGGGAGTGGGCTGCCTAATGCACTGGATTCCCGATAGGTGGAGCTACATTCCTGAGTCCTGGGAGGACTGAAGTTTTCAAAGTGCTGGTTGCAGCAGGCTCTGCTGTGCAGGAAGGCTCAGCAGCCAGATCTAGAGTGGGCCTCAGAGGAAGAAAAGCTATGTCATTTGTTGAGTGCCAGCAGAGGAGTAGGAGAGGCCTGTCTGAGTGGAGGAGATGGTGCGGGTATGGAGCAGAGATTAGAGTCCCCACACCGGGGATCTGGATGAGGCTCGCAGGAAGAGGAGAGATGCAGTGGGGAAGGGTAGTCCTGGGGAGGGAGATGATCCTCAGGTGATTATGAGGGGAGCAGACTGAGGTGATGTGGGAGGGGGAGAGAAGATCCTGAGGCTTCTGCACTGGAAGGGATGGGGGTGGAGTGTTCTGCATCCAGATGTGCTCATCAAGTAACTTTGTGGCAGGCTCCTCCAAATCTGACTGAGAGCCAGTTGACCAGAATGCAGAGCTTGGCTCAGCCCTGCAGGACAGGAGACTCTGTTGCGGGATGAGTGCAGGGCAAGCGCAGTCTCCCCCCCCCCCCCCCGAAGAATATCTTCACCAGTTGCCTGTGACAACCAGCCTGGTGATGAGTGAGGACTACAAAATCATATGCTGCAGCCAGTCAGTAACTCACTATATCCTATGTTAGAGGACTGCTTCTGAACCCACCAATACTACTCCTTAGTCAGCCATAAGGCTCTCAATAGAGCTAATCTCTCTATTCCGCAAAGGACTAAGGGAACCATCTCCTCTAGCGGCAGCACATGCTCAGAGCAAGGCATATTTAACTTCTAATTTTCTTCATCTAATTAAAAATATTACATAAAATTTAAGAGTGAACTAACAGAATCAACAGTGAACATTACATTTTTAAAACACTTTCAGTTTTAACAACCTAACAATGATGACTGAGTGGTAAAAGTTGTTTGTGCTTTAATATACCTCTTTTCTCAATAGTATCCCTTTAATAAATCTTCATTAGGAGCATATTTGCTCTAGCAAATTCAGTACTGGTTTGAACTTACCTGCAATGCAGAAGTAGACATTAGCTTGAGACAATTTCACCGCTTTTCCATCAGCTCACAGAAAGGGAGGAGAGATCACTACATTCTTACCATTGTTGGTTCTTGGCTTCTGACTGTGACACTTCACTTACCTTTAAGTGGTAATTACTTATTATTGGTCCTAAGAGCAAATTACTGGTCACTGGAATACATAGATATTAAATAACATGAGATGATGTGGCCACAGATTATTTTTTTTCTAAGTACAGGTTAGGCAACAAATCTTTGACATAAAGGTCATGGAAACCTAAAAAAAGGGATAGTTGGGGGGGGGAAGCAGCAAATAAGATCTTTTTGACTTTGAAAGCATTACTGAATATTTGAAACAGACTGCACATCTCTGCAATACAGTTCTATTGAATCCCTGCTGGCAGTTATGAGTGGGCTGTCCTTTCTGAGGCTTGCAGTGGTTGAATCTCTCACATCACTGTCTGGCAGGGCTGGCTCTAGGTTTTTGCAGCCCCAATCAAAAAAAACAAAAACAAAAAACCTCTGAGAGTGCAAGTGCCGAAGCCAAAAAAAAAAAATGTCCGGAATGCCACCCCTGGAATTGTGCCGCCCCAGGCATGTGCTTGGTTTGCTGGTGCCTAGAGCCAGTCCTGCTGTCTGGGAGTGGGGAGCATAAACGCCAGTGGAAAGAGAACCACCTTTCAGAGTGTAGACCTTTTCAGTGTTCAGGTATTCCATCTCAAAAGTAGTGCAAGATAAACTTCTGCCTCTTCTTTAGATATTTTAATCGCCTTATATTTTGATTCCGAATAAATAGCTCAGTATAACGGTATAACTCAACTTTGCATGTAACAGAACCCCACTTCATATCTCTGTTGGAACATAAACGAGTAAGCTCTGAAATGTAACATTGTTACACGAGGGTCCCTGCTGTTTGGAATAATTTAATGCTATAAAGTCCTTGACAGCATTTCCCTCCTCCCACTCTCCTCTCCAAGGCAGGCAGGTAAGCTGTGGAAGAGATTTAACTTTTCTTATCTGTAAAGAAAGAAATAAGGTTTGTATGATTTAGGAAACATTAGAAAGAAGCTTAAGAACTCAGAGGCCTCTGATCTTTATTTTAACCTTTTAAAATTGTGTATAAGGTTAATTAGGTTCATTAGGGTGGGGAAACCTCTATAGTACAACAGTTATTTAGAGAGGATTTAGATTTTATCTTGTCAAAACAGCTGACTAATACATGCATACATTAGGCACAAGTTGATGTGCAGTAGTGATTTACAGTCCTGTTAACCTTCTCCTGGAGTATGTCTTCTGATGGCACTGTGATGGGGCATGTGCCCCACACCGGTATTTAAGGAATTAAGAGGCCTAGGGAGGCTGTGTGGGGAAGTGGCCAATAGGAGGGGGGCTGAGGAGCAGCAAGTCTAAGTCTAGCAGGCCCATCTAAGAACTGCAGGGCCAGAGCAGGATCAGTAGCTGCTAGGGGCTCAAGGAGAGAAGACTGTGTCCCTGGTAGGCTGCAACCCTGTAGCACCTTGGACAGAGCAGTGCAGGCAGGGATCCGGGGAGTAGAGAAGGAGCTCTAGACCACTGCTGGGACTGAGTAGGGTGCTGTGGCCTCAGGGAAGTGAAGCAGTAGTCGAGGCAAAGGAACACAGCAGGTGATCGTGGTTCAGATGACTAGAGCCCTGTGTGGATACAAATATATACCTGTGGATACAAATGTCCATGGATATAAATTGGTATCTGCAGAACTGCAGAGGTCTCCTGGGGACCACAGCAGTGAAAGGAGCAGAACATGGGGCCACTGCTTCCAGGAGCCAGCGCCATACGCAGTGCGCTGGCAGCTCCTCTGGTGCAGCTGTACTGCCCGCAGCCCCGCCTCTGGCCCTGCTCTTTACACGCAGCAGTCTGCCTCTTGTGTCTGGGGGTGTGCGTGCGGCTTGAACGCAAGAGCACGACCAGGGACAGCTGCCAGTGAGCCTTGTGCCTGCCCCAGTGGGCAGGGCTGGGGGCGGTACCGCTGTGTTGGAGGAGCTGCCAGCATGAGGTGCTGGCTCCTAGGAGAGGCGGCCCCATATTCTGCTCCTTTTGCCCCTGTAATTCCTGGGAGAGCCGTGCAGTTCCACAGATACCGATTTATATCCGCGGATATCCACATCCACGGATATAAATTTGTATCTGTGTAGGGCTCTACAGATGGCCCTTGAGCCAGTACCCGGAGCAGTGGGTCAGCCCAGGTTCTCTCCCCCCCAGGCACTCGGTAGTGTCTAAGGGAGTGGAAGAGGTCAGCCAGGAAGCAGGGTCTAGAAAGATTGTGATTCTCCTGAAGGGACCTGACTGGAGTGCCAAGCCACAAGGGGAGAGCTGCAGGTCTGAGAGTGAATGGAGCAACGGACTGAATCAAGATGGGGGGGAGGGGAGCAAGTGCAGAAGGAGAGCCTCTAATTTGATCTAATCCTAAAATGATGAGGGGGAGACACCAGACAGCAGTGAGTGTTGCACTGCGTGGCAGCACAAACAATGAATTAAGTGATGGGTAAGTGAAGTAGCCATTCCATCATGGCAGCAGCATCTGGAGATGTCAGGTGCATCCATTCACCATCAAGATGATAAAGGACAGTCCATAACCAGATGGTGTGCTGTTTATTCTTGAGCTCCGCAGTGGCAGAATGGGAAGCTCAAGAAGCCCCAAAGGTAAAGATGTAAGTTAAACCTCCTGTGACTACAATGTTGTAATAAAGAAGGATCTTTTGATTCACATGTTTGTTCTGAGGGGCATACGAGAGGTGATCTGGGGTGAGACTAGGGGATGCAGACCGGAGTTGACTATTTGCCAAGAAATGCACCTTCGATCCGAAATATAGTCCTGCATTCCTGTTGCCACTGTTTCTTAGAAAGATTGTCTGATGCACAACTATTTCAGAAAATGGGTGTCTTGATATGAATCAGCATTTTTGATGTGACTGAGATGAAATTGTGAAGTAGGCTGTCTTGATAGTTGGCTACACACAATCATGTGGCCAGGGACCTGCCTTCATGCTTAATTGCTGGAGCAGCAATGCCAGCCAGGAGCAGAAGGTTGGAAACTGGAATTGTTTGGGTCGCACCAGTGATGATACAAAGGGCAGAGTTGATCGCTGAGTCCAACTTGCCACATTGACAAGTGGAGACCTGGGGTGCCATGTGGTATTTGGCAAGTGCAGCAATTAGAGCATTGGTATATATCTATACGGTTGCAGTGCTACTGCCCCATGAGTTGCCAGCAAGCCTTCGGAGCATTGCAACTTATGACTAAAGTTTGGTGCATGTCTTCTCGATATGTAGTCAAAAAGAGCAGTGAAGCTTTATCCCTAAATAAGGAGGATATGGATCAGAAATGACTGGCTGATTGTTCAGAAGCCCTGCAGCTGTCGATGAGCTAACAGGTTGGCAAGATGTCAATGTCTTCAGCATGTTTAAGTCCCCACGTCCTAAAGTGTTTTGTCAAGGTCAGATAACAGGCAGGATTCCAGCGCCTAATAGCTTCTAGCTGTTGCCAGGCAGATGTCATCACTGTATGTGAACTTAGTTGCCGAGGTGGGTGGCAGGTCAGGGGTGGATGGGTAGGGGTGTGTGTGCGCACACTCTCTCTCTCTCTCTCTCTCACTAAAGAGCTTTGGAGTGAGTACAGATTCCTGTGAAAGTCCATTGTTCATTTGATGTGAGAGACTTGAACCATCACCACGCTTGATGACCACTGTTCTGTTAGAAGTCATTTTCATAATACAAGTTTTTTGTTTGGGATCATGGAGTATAATTTTAGAACTAGTCCATAGTGCCAAATGTGCTAACCACAGGTATAAGAAAGTGGAGACCCAAATTGTTGATGCACAGGGGATTTTGTACAGATTTTGTATAGAGGGGTGGTTAGAAGGGGGCACAGGCATAGAACAAAAGAGAGGTAGAGAAAACCATATGAAGACAACCAAGGAAATGCAGAATGGAGTGGGGGCAAGAGAGAAGAAGGGCACAGAGACTAGAAGGGAAAGGTAGGATTAAAGAAGGGAAGACAGGGAGATGGGGAAGAGATGGTGAGAGGAAAGCCTCATACTTGGAGAGAAGAGAAATATAAAGTGAATCAGGAGGGATCAGATGGGAGAGATGGTAGATCAAGATGAGGCAGTGAGAGAAGAGAAGATGTGGGGGGAGAATGGAGAGAAATAAGAGGGAAAGAAGAAGTAGGAAAAAATATAAAGAAAAGGTAGTCAGAGTAAAAATAGGCTGTCCAACTTGCCAGAAACAGCATTGTTTGTCATTCTGATATGAGGTAGTGTCCCCAAGAGTGGTCTAAATCAGGGGATCCCCAAATATGGGCCGTGGTTTGCTACACAGTCCTGGGTGGTTCATGGGGACAAGTTGTAACTGCATCCTCCAGTCGAGCTCTTAGTAAATCTTTAAATCCATATGACTCATGTAATCTTGTTCAGTTTTTATACAAAATTGTTTTCCCTGTTTGAACACACATTTGGCTCTGTGTTTTAAAATGTAATTTTACTAAATCTCTTTGGTTTCAAGGATCTTGAAGCATTTCTTTGAGTGGATATTGCTAGGAATGTCTATCATTACAACTGTATACATTAAAATGAAAAGGAAACGTATTTATTTACAGTGTTTATATGTAAATAAATAACTTCCTCAAAAGTGTTTAAGAGTGGGCTGCGTGCATATTACAGCTGCACACGTGTGGCTCAGAAGAAAAAAACTGAGAACCCCTGGTCTAAGTCCATACCTCTCATCCTGTCCAGCTGTGCACTTCTCTTGAGAGTCCCTTCTACAACTTTCAAGAACTGCAAGTAAAAATTCAGGTGCCTCATTACTTATGAATGAAGCAAACAAACAAAACGTGTGTTTGCTTACCACAATGATATCAGAAAAATAAAGCGTGCTATTAAGAGTTAGGGCTGAAGATTTAATTTGTGGTTCCAGTGCTTCCAAATGTACTTAACATATTGACTGAAATGCAAAGTATTGTGCTGTACTGTGTTTAGATGATACTATCAATTGTATTTGTGTCTGCACATACAAATGTATGAAATTATACATGTATGTAGGAAATTATATTCGTTTACTTTTATTCTTTCTGTGATTGCTTGAAAAGGTACACTTTTTTATAAAGTTTTGAGTTTAGGGGAGGGGAAAGGTTTCCCATTGTGATTTTGGAGGTTGACGTATAAGTTATGCAGCAGAAATTCTGTAGCAGTCATCATTTTAACCAGTAATGAAACATGAATACTTTTTTTAAAAATTTTGATAACTAAGTAACTTTTTAAATGGAGAAAAATATATAACAATGTTCATGCTTCAAGATGTATAGGACCAGAAAGGAACATAACTTTAGAACTTGTTATAGCAAACTCTCTGTTTCATTTTGAAAACAAACATAGCTTGATACTTTTTTTTTTAAATGGCAGAATTTATTGTTAGTCTAACAATAAAGTTTGGGATACAGGCACACTTTGAATGTACTTTCCTGCTCCATAATTTCCCATTATATTGATTTTTAAAGACCTTTTTGATTCTCCTTTAGCTTGTGCCTCCAGAGCTAGAAGAAGGCAAAAGTCTGCTCTTTTAAAAATAGAAGTACCATAACAACCGATTCACAAACAGTTCCCAAAACAGAGAGACTAAGCCATTAAGAAAACATTTGAATTTTGATCTTCCATGAGATAATGGAAAGGAGATTGAGTGAAAAAATATTTTTAAAATTTTGTAAAACATCTTGCATATTCTAAAGCAGGTAAATTCGAGTCAATTGTGAAACTCCATTTTTCCATCCCACCATGCCTAGTAATTGCAGCATATACTGTACCTTACCTATACTGTGCATTGTTCAGAGGCATAGCTATACATTTTAGTGTGTGACAAGTATATAAGGATAGACTTAACTTTGTTCCCCATCCTATTATTCTGAAAACCAAGAAAATTAAAGAACCTGTTAATAATAGATGGCATTCCACCAATGTAATCAAATCCAGATGCCATCTCAATATGCTAATGTTCTTGCTTTTAGATCCATTTGCTGCTTTTGCAGCTGACCGAATCATGAGGTTTTTTTATATACAGTATGGTTAGTTCATTCATTGAAATAACAAGCTTAGGTTCTACTTATATATAATTGAAATCAGTGTAAATGTTGCTATTGAGTTCAATGTAAGCAGAATTGGACCCTTAGTGAACATTTTCTTCCAATTAATTTGCTGCACATGTGGAATAGTCACATTTTAAAAGGTCTCAAATCTGTGCCTAATTTTTTTCACAATATCCATTCACCTGGTATTAGCACAATGTGCTGGGATATTGGGGGAACTTGCAGAGCACGTTGAATATATTTATACTTAAGTGCCAGCTCAAGTTAATGTTCTATAACTCACCCTCCTTCTCTCTCCATCTCTTTCATATTCTTTTGTTATTTAAGAAATTGAAAAGTGGAGGCCTTGATTTGGATCTCAATTATTTTGTTTTATGCCAGTTTCACTTATTGTTTTATGGAATCATTCCTGACCTACTCCAGTGTAAGTGGAATCAGAATCAGATCTTCAGTTTTTCTACTCTCAGCCACCTAAAAACACATACAATGCTGGCCAAACCAAGTTTTATTAAAATTTTATAAAGACATTTCTTTTTATGCTGAAAACTCTCTGGCACTTTCAACCTGGAACTAATTGCATGTGTGAAATTATAAATCCTTTAAAATGGGGATTTTTAAATGGAGGGATTGAAAATAGCTTGGCTTTAGTATCACAAATGGGGCACTTTTATTGGGTAGTAAAGTTGGTGAGAAGTGGGTTTACAGAGAAAGTTAATCAGAAATCTCCTCACAAAATGTTTTCACTATCTGATTATGGCCAGGCCATTTCATTGATCTGCATTAAATTTCCATTGACGTTAATGGGAATTCTGAACATAAAACAGTGACATAAAGTAGAGGAAAATCCCTGAAGAATCCCAGAACACCAGATTGTTGTCCATCAGATTTCTCTTTACACTGTCTGCAAAATATTGACAGTGGCTAGGCAGTTGGTAGGCTGTGGCTGCTCCTCCATCATCATCATCACTCCCATAACCGCACTGATTGTTGAGGCACCATCACTGATGAGCAATCAGTCAATCATCTCCACCCCTGACAATTGTGTGTCAATGCTTACCAAATGTAATTAATAGTCTCTCTGTTCATTTCTCCTTTCTCCCTTCTCTTCCTCATTTGCTTGTTTATCACTATGTGTCTCTTTTCCTATGCTACTATTGTAAGCTGTTTGGGACCGGGATTGTCTTTTGTACAATACGTCAGTATACACCACGCAGCACAGTGGAGCCTTGATCCCTGACAGGTCTCTAAGTACTATGGCAATACAAGTAAAATAATATTACATAATAAAAGAGCACACATGTTTCAAGCATATAGACAACCATGGCCTTTTTAAATCACAAAATGTGTTTTTATGTGAATAAGAGCAGCATCTGAAGCATCACAAGCTAGGAGGCAAATTACAACTATCAAACTTTATTCTTCAGGTTAGAAGTTATCACCAGCTGGGGTCAGGAAGAATTCCTTCATTTTCCTGTCACACACATGGTAGAATAATATTGTACAGTTCTCTGGCCAGATATATTATGGTGGTATTTGCCTTCCAGAGAAACATTCAACATAACCAGGCTAATGGACTACACAACCTTTCAGCTTTTCCCTGAATGTCATTTCATTCGTTCTTCTGGTACAAAATGTACCAGACTAATGTCTACATTTTTTCTTTATTATTTGATCTAACTTTATAACTGCTGTACAAAAATGCAGAACTGTGTAAAGCCATGTTAACATTAGTAAACTCAATAATTGACATTGACACAAGTTATCCTTTTTCTAATAATTTTTGCATCCTATTTCCCAGTTTTTATTACAGACCATTCCCTATTCTAGACATTTTAAT
This sequence comes from Chelonoidis abingdonii, assembly GCF_003597395.2. NCBI lineage: Eukaryota > Metazoa > Chordata > Testudines > Testudinidae > Chelonoidis > Chelonoidis abingdonii. The sequence goes on from NC_133771.1 coordinate 141,195,911, forward strand.
TTCAATAGCTACTTTTAAAATCACATTTCTGTTTTGGCCACTCGTGTTCAGAGGTAGAGTTGAATGTTCATACATGTTAAATCTTGCAGATAAACAATGTAGCCTGTGAACCAGCAGTTTTGATGTTTAACTATACAGCCCATTTAAAAAAAAAACTGCCATTCTGGGTTCATCTAACCGATACTAAAATGACGTTTTTGTAACTTCAGTAATAAAGAAAGACTTGAGGACATTTCAGAGATCAAAACTAGTTACGTACAGAAGGAGAGTTAATAAGAATAATATGCACTGAAGGTCATACAGTACTAAAGCTGTTAGTAAACCAGGGACTTTTCTTCAATACCAAGAGGTCAGTAGTTAAAATCCCTCAGATTGCTTCAATTACTTGTCACCTCAGCTTGTAACTTTTTCCTGTGTATTTCTCTGCCTTTAATATTCTGGACCATTTTTATGATTATTGCAGCCAAGATGTAGTCTAGATCTAGTCCAGGGGTGGGCAAACTTTTTGGCCCAAGGGCCACATCTGGGTATAGAAATTGTATGGCTGGCCATGAATGCTCACGAAATTGGGGGTTGGGGTATGAGAGGGGCTGAGAGATCCGGATGGGGGTGTGGCCCAGAAATGTGGCGCTCCGAGTACATGAGGAGGGCTCCGGGTAGGTAGTTGGAGTGTGGATGGGGGGGTGAGGGCTCCAGCTGGGGTACAGGTTCTGGGGTGGCACTGGGGATAAGGGGTTGGGTTGCAGGAGGTTTCTCTGGGCTGGGACCAAGGGGTTTGGAGGGTGGGAGGGGGATCAGGGCAGTGGTGGGGGTTTGCAGTGCGGGAGGGTATCGAGGTGCAGGCTCCATACAGTGCTTGCTTCAAGCAGCTCCTGGAAGCAGTGGCACATCCTCCCTCTGGCTCCAATGCGGAGGCACAGCCAGGTGGCTTGGCGCGCTGCCCCTTCCGCAGGCATCGCCCCTGCCAATGGGAGCTGCAGAGCCCCTTGGCTGACCCTAGGCATAGGAGCCGGAGGAGGAACATGCCGCTGCTTCCAGGAGCTGCACGGCACCAAAGCATGCATGGAGTGGGGCAGGTCCCTGGCTGGAGAACTGGAGCGGGGCAAGCCACGGACCCTGTTCCCTGGCAGGAGCTCGAGGGCCAGATTAAAACATCTGAAGGGCCAGATGTGGCCCCCGGGCTGTAGTTTGCCCACCCTGGTCTAGTCAGAGACACTATGCTATGTCTGCATAAAACCTGCTAAACTGCTTCCTGTTGTACTTGTCTACCTCTGGAACCACTGGGGAAATGCAGGCTGCTGCCTTTATAACTTACAAGAACACTCAAAAATAGGAAAGATGGATTATCTGTTGATTATTGCTCTGCTTGTACATGAAATCACTAAGGAAGATAGACTGAGCTTTTGTAAGGGCGGTTGTTTTGAATTTCATGGGATTGAATAAATATAGGGATAAGCCATGTCTTGGATAGATGGTTAGATTATTTTAAACTAGACAATCTTTTTTTGTTAAGCACTGACAGCATATTCAACAAAGCACAAAACTAGAGGAAGACTCAACCCCTGCCTCAACAAATATCTAAGTGCTTATGCAGCACTTCTTAATTTCATGTGTTCTTCTGTAAAAGGCTATTTCTATGAAGACACTGGTAAGAGCAGAAGTAATAGTGTACAGTAAGTGGAATAAATGCCGTAGCTCTTTATGCTTCCCTATTCCAGAAAAACACATGGGTGCAGGAAGACTCTTAAAAGTGAAGGGAGAAAGATTATTGGTTACATGAAGAGGCAGAATGCATGGCTTTTAGTGCTGAGTCTGGAGGTTCACAAGGAACCCAATCCCAAGCTCACATCCTGAGACATCCACACAGAATGCTTGTCTCACCTTGCTGCTTCCTTTTCTCTTTCTCCCCTGGTAGCATGTCTCACCTGAACATTGCTGCTATTGGTTTCCCTGCAGTGCTTGCACAGTTTCTCTCCTCCCCCCAGGCCCCTTCCCCAAAGTGAATGGAAAGCACAAAGCATCAGTAACTACTGCAAGGATTTATGCCAGTTTTTACTGGCATTCATTCCATGTAGAGCAGAGGTGGGAAAATTATGGCCCATGGGCCACATACGGCCCATGGGACCCTCCTGCCTGGCCCCTGAGCTCCTTCCCTGGGAGGCTTGCCCTTGGCAGCCTCAGCTCACTGTGCCACTGGTTCAATGCTCTGGGCGGCGGGGCTGCAAACTCTTGCCGGGCAGTGCAGCTACAGAGCCCGGGCCTGACCAGAGGACAGGGAACAGCTGGGTTGGATGGGGCAGGAGTCCTTGAGCCTGTCAGTGGGTGAAAAGCAGGAGGGGTTGGATACGGGCCGGGGCAGGGCCACGCCTGGCTGTTTGGAGAGGCACAGCCTCTGCTAACCGACCCTCCATACAATTTTGGAAACCTGATATGGCCCTCAGGCCAAAAAGTTTCCTGCCCTTGGTGTGGAGGCTTGTCCCTGGCTCCTCCCCATATCAGTCATGTTGCTCTCAACTTTGGTAGAGCCACAGAGTGGTGGTTGCATACGAAGAACTTTTATTAGGGACGGAGTGAATTGCTTAGGTGCTTCTCCCTTCATTCTTCTAGTGGCACTACCTGTCTGCTGTTCCTTTGCTCCCTTCCAGGCTTTGCACAGGAGGGGTGGCACTGGTCATATGCTAACCATGGTGACATACTTTGTTGTCTGACGTCCATAAGGGGCTCCCATTGAAGTCAATGGGAGGTGTATGTGGATATTAATTTAAACTTGTCTCTTAGCAAGCAGTCTCTTTTGAACCGAGGTTGCTTTCTGTCACTGACAGGGTGGTCTGATTTGGCAATTGGCTCTGTTGCAGGGGTTGTGAGGCTTCTTATGCCTGTGTTCTTTTGCTAGTGAGTAACTGACTGTCATAGTGACACTAGTGGTCATTTTGACCTAATTTACACACTAACTTATGTCTGAAGCTCTTTGGGGCAAGAACTGTGTTTTAACTTTATAGAAAAGTTCTTGTGGGATGCCTCGAATAATACATATAATGGTTTCTCTTTTACCATCTGTCTCGTGAAAGACAGACACATAAGCATGAGTGCTAAAGAACTGAAAGTTGTTTGCAAAATGACTATGAGGCATCCCCAGCCACTCACAAAAGTATGTACTTTTGGAGCTGGAGTATGATTGAATATCCAGTGTCTTGTTTTTGTTTTTTGGTTTTTTTGGCTGAATGTGTAATCAAAAGTTAAGTAGCTATTTGGTTTTTATATCCTTTCCAACTGACTTTATACAACAGGTTGAAGAAGCTGAAATCAATTTTATAGTTTTACAATGTGTTCTCTGAATAAATAAATTTTTAGATAGCATATTAATAAAGAACGTCATGATAATTAGTTGGGGAGTATGATTTATTTCATGAGAAAACGTCGGCACTTTAAGGTAAATCCACATTTAGCATCAAATTTTTTTAAATACCCTCTAGTTTTGACTGCTCCAGTTCCTGAGTGTCCAGCTTGGCGCTTAGTGTCTTCTTTTGAGATGTGCTTAGTACCCACAGCTCCCAGTGATGTCAGCTGTGGTTGTTGATTCCCAGCACCTCTAAAATTCAGGCCCTAGGTTTCTCAAGGTACCTAAATTAGAAGTTCCCTTTGAAAATTTGGACCTTAACAGTTAAAACATCCTAATGATTTATTTCATGGGTTTGATTTTATGTGAGTGAAATTAATTACCAGTAATAATTACTATTACTTTACTACTTAGGGAAATTTGTTGGAAAATCCTTTTAAACACAGGAGACAGTTGCATAGAAGGGAGTTTACTGCTCCCTTTTCAAACATTTACTTCAAAATACTGTAACCATATAATTTCAGTTAATCACATCCATAGCACTCATATATAAAATCATTATGCATAACCTAAATTATTCCTAATTCAAGATGAAATGTATTCCAATTAACCTTCTATAATTTCAATTTCAAATTTTTTAAAATTTTCTTGTATTCCTAAAGAAACTTAATTCTGTTCTTTTCTATTGGTGAAAAACAGATTTTATTTTATTTTTTTAAGGTCAAAATTTCCAAAAAAAGGCATCTAAAGTTAGGCTCTTAAAACCATATTTAGATATCTGCCTAATTTTCAGAAAGTACTGAACGATCCAGAGGTCAAGAGGAGCTATAAAATACACTGTAAGAGATCCACTTAGATCTGTTGCACAGACCTATTTTTAAATCAGTATTTACTTTCCTGAATCTGGACCCAAGATTGTTAAAGTATTTAAGATCTAACTCAAGTCTCATTTAAATAAATGGGATTTAAGTATATGCCTGAATTAAGTCCTGCTTCAGTGCTTTCCTGGACAGGGATGGATTTAAGCATGTGTTTAAATGCTTCTCTGAATCAGGGCCTTAACAGAAAAAATATCTTATGGTAATGGCAAAATAATATCTTTACAAAGGCCACAAGATACTTCATTTGTGATGCAAAGCATGATTAAGCAATAGGCAACTGTAAGGCTTAGTAAATATAGACCCCTATCGATCAATGTACAATGTGGCTGGAAAAATATACTCCAGTGATTCCAATTTGATCACACCGAAATTATGTCATTGTTGGCTTTCAGAAGTGAAAATGGTGACAGACTAATTACAGCCTTCCTTTCTCTTAATATAATGAAGCCATTAATGAGCTTCAAACTTCTGTTTTTGCAGCTTGCATCTGTGCCAAATGGCATTATACAGCTTGTCAGAGATAGAACAGTTAATTTCTATTAGCTCCTGAAACCACATAAAAGCCCAGAAAACAATACTAGTTGGAGGCACTCACATTTCCAGTGATGTATTACTTCATCCAGCCTTAGGTTTAAAATAATAAAATAAAATCACTCTCTGGCCATTATCTCTTTTCAGTAATGTGCTGCCTTTTGAAATCCCATCATAAAATTATTAATGGATTATTTGCAGAATCCCTCCCCCCAGGTTTTGGTAAAGATAATGGCAGGCAGAGACATGACAACACTCTTTAAATGTCTTCATGCAACACTACTTTTATCCTGTAAAATAATCTTATCACTCTTAAGAATGACACATAGCAGACTAAATTATGGGCAGGCCTTTCTGAGGGAGTAGGCAGGGGTGTGTGTGTGTGTGTTAGGCTATGGGTGATAAAAATACCTAATCAACCAGAGGTGTGAATTGAGGACTGTTCCTTTCTGATTGTTTGGGTGAGGAAGAAAATACAAAACAGTGAGTTAACTTTTTTTTTTTTAAACTAGAAAACATCACCTTCCACCTTGGAAACGTTTTCATTTGTTTCTTCTCTTTTGGTACGATAAATGTTCTCTTTCAAGCAACCTCCACAGGCAGAAAACAATCTGTCAAAAAGACATAAGAATATACATTTTCAAACGTTTCTGGGTGTTTTCTTTTAAAACACAACTCTGAATACATCATAGTGACTCCTCGTGTCCCAGCGTGGCCAGTTGGCTGGGGAAAAAGTAAGATACCCATTTGTTTCCCAGCCTGCAGAGTCCTTTATTACTTTGCTGGCCTTACCAAAGAAAATTGGTGGGCAATTGCTTTTCTTCTATGAGGGTGCTCCCATGTGGGGTCCCATGTGGTTACCCCTCATGTAAAAGTCGCTAAGACCGTTGAGCAGTTTAGGAGGAGACATAGATTGCAGCACTGATGACACTCAGCTCTGTCTCCACTCTGACCTGGTCAGAGCAATCATTAAAAATCAATGTGTTTGGATGTGATTGGTGCAGGGATGAAAACTAACAGGGCATAACTCAATCTGGATAAGACTGAGGTGATGTTGGTTGAGGATCCAGCTAGAAGCAACAGTACACATAATATCAGCTCCTCTAGGTGTGGTTGTGTCTGCTCTGGGTTAGGCCTTGTCTACACTACCGTGGTAAATCAACCTAATCGACGTAGCTCAGGTTAACTTACCGCGGTGTCTGCACCGCACTGCATTGCCGGGAGGCGCGCACCCGTTGATTTACCTTACTCTTCTCGTTCTAGTGGCGTACCAGAGTCGACTGAAGAGTGCTCTGCCATTGATTTTTTAGCGGGTCTTCACAAGACCCGCTAAATCGAGCCCCCCTGCTGCATTGATCACAGCAGCGTTGATCTCCGGTAAGTTTAGACATGGCCCTAGTTGGGAATCTGGTTAGACTTCAAGCTGTTATTAGGTGATTAGGTAGTAGCAATAGCTGGATTTGCTCTTTTTCATATTCATATGGCCAACAAATTAGGATGATTTCTTTCAGGTGTGGACCTTGCTGCTGTCATCTCATGCTTTCATCACCTCAATATTCAATATATTTATTCAGTTCAGTTTTTTATTAGTGACTATTGTCCTATTTATTAAAGTAGGAGTGCACTAGTGAAATTTGCTGGTGATACAAAGAATTGGATAGCCTTGAAGATTGGAGGGACAAGTGTGATGAAATTCCGTAGTACAAAGTGTAGGATCATGCACTTAGGCTCTAATAGAATTTCTTTTACAAGCTGGGGGCCATCAGTTGGAAGTGATAGAGAGACATGGATATCTCTGTCAAAAAGTCTGAGCCACCAAGGTGATGTGGCTGTGAAAAAGGTAAATGCAATCTTAGGATGCATCAGATGAGGCTTTTCCAGTCGAGAGAGAGGTGGGAATTTAATGCCATTGTACAAGGCACTGATAAGACTTCATTTGTAATACTGTGTACAATTCAGATCACCCATTTTCAAGAAAGATGAATTCAAACTAGAAAAGATGCAGAGAAGAGCTGCTAGGATGATCAGGGGAGTAGAAGATCTATTTTACAAGAGGAGACTAGAGGAGCTTGGCTTGCTTAGACTAACCAATCAAAGGCTGAGCAGGGGATATGACTACTGCCTATAAATACCTTGTGGAATAAACACCAGGGAGGGTGAAGGACTAGTTAAATGAAACAATAATGTTGACACAAGAACAGTTTGGGTATAAATTGGCCATGAACACATTCAGGCTAGAAATTAGGTTTCTATCCATCAGAGGAGTGGAGTTCTGGAACAGCCCTCCCAATAGGAGTTGTGGGAGGCAAACAGCTTAATTACTTTTCAGCATGAGCTGGGCAAATTTGAGTGGGATTGTATAATAGGATTGCTTATGATCGGGGAGTCTAGAAATCTGTTTGCCATGGAAAACATGAATTTTGTGGGGTGTTTTTTTTCACATTTTGTGAGAAAATAAAAATATATACAGTGGAACCCTGATTATCTGATCTAAGTGGGACTGGGGCCAGATCATCAAAAATTTGGATAATCAAGAGAATGGTTGGGGCTCCGGCTGTCAACTTAAAAATTATAAATATATCAATAAAACATTGTGTTCAGCTGATACCTATATATATTATGATCATGGAAATGAAAGATCAGCATTTCATTTTAATTGCGGAAAACTGTGGATTTTTATAGGTGGTTGTTTTTTTTTAAATCACAGGAAAACTACAATCCCTGCTTATGATGCTGGAGGGGAGGATGTGGGAGCCACAGGGTCTTTTTTGGTTTATATGTTATGTTTCAGGGCTTCAACTGACCACTAGGAGTCAGGAAGGGTTCTCTCCCCCCCCCCCCAGCCCAGCATATTCTGGAGGCTGTTTGATCTTCTTCCTCTGAAGCATGAGAGGTGGGCACAGCTGGAAATGGAACACTGGATGGGGAGGGCCAGTGCTCTGAGGTGGTACCAAGCAGTCTCTCTTTCAGGTGCTTGCCTGGAAGGTTCTTGACCACATGCTCACAGAGTAACTGATTGCTGTATGTGGGGTTGGGAAGGAATTTTATTCCAGGTCAGATTGGCAGCAACTTTGGGGATTTTTCACCTTCCTCTGGAGACAGATATCTGGGTATATCTCACTGCAGGCATATTATCTGGGTACATCTCACGTAATCATTTCCTGGCCATTTCAGGGGCCTCCGACATTGATGCACTCAGGTCTCTCCTATTCTTTCCCTGTGGTACAGTAGTTTAGTCTCCTGTGGGTTGTAGTACTTTGGTCTAATTGCAGTTTTGGGGTTTTGTGTGTGGGTACTGCGTGGTGGTGGTGCTCAGGAGGTCAGACTAGAGGTGTTACATTCTGGCCTTAAACTCTGACTTAGAATAGGACTACTGCAATGCACTTTACATGGGGTTACAGCTTACCAGAAACTGAAGCTGGTGCAGAATTTGGTGGTCCACTTGTTATGTGCTATACCTTTCTGTGAATGCATCCAACTTGTGTTTAATGGGGAACATTGCAAAACAAAAAATCCAAACCCTAAGACAATCAACCAAACCCACCCCCAAACAAACCGCCAATCTAAAGTTCCATTTCTTAACTAAACAGATCTATAACCTGCTTGCTGATATTGATATCAGCCATTTATAAATACCTAAATATTTGAGACCATATCTTTTATTGTACCAACTTCTGTTGATGATGAGAGAGACAAGCTTTAAGCTATCTAGAGAAAAGAACAAATGTAGATAGCATTTGAGTCTCATCAAGAGCTTGCTATTCGAGAGCAGCTCTTATAATTTTTCCCTGTAATTATGCTGTGCAGTGGTTTAGAAAAGTGTTGAATTTGTTCATTCATACTCTAGCCTATCAAAATAACCATATGTGACACAACAGTATATACTGTAATCGTGAGACACATTCATGATCACAAAATACTATTGCCTTTGGGAGTCCCAAAGATTTCAGAATTTTGCATACAGGCTTCCATTAGGAGTAAAATTATAGTGTGAAAATATTTACCATCTAATGAAAGTAGGAATTCTAAAATGGAAAGTGCTTGTGGACAATTTCCAGGCTCTCAAATAGCAGACATATTACAGTTTATCTGCATTTGCTGGGGGAACATTATCTGAGTTGTTAACTGAACTTTGCTTGAGATGGTAAGTGTTAGGCATCAGAATGACTAATGATAAGGAATCTGAAACACCAAGAAAGGTTGGAAACAAATGGTTTGTGGTTGTTCTGAATTTTTTTTTTTTTAGACCATCACTATCATTACAATAATCCCAAAAGTAGAACTAAAAACTCCTTATCCTATTGTGAGCCACAAAATATATCTCAGTGACACATAAGTCTTAAAATAGCAAATGGCAAGTGTTCCAAACTCAGTTCATGATTCAGACCTTGACTAAAGTGCTGTTAGCCTTTGTGTGAGAGAACAAGGAAACAGAGATAGGAGTAGATTAATAATAATTATCCTATTTTTTCCAATAATTTTGGAACTGTATTAACTTGTTGATGATTGTTGTCTGAAAATGACATTTTTCTGTCAGTGGGATCATGGACAGGATTTTGAAGATTAAATTAGAATTATTTTAGTTGCTATATTTAGTAATTTTCCATAGTTTAAAATGTTGACTTAGGTCTTCAGATCAATGCACTGCATCAATAATGTGTATGATACAACTTACTGGTAGTGCAGTGGAAATTCACTGCAGATTCCCTATAGTTACATGTGGTTGTTCCAGGGTAGAGAGAAGTTACTGCATTGAGGGTCAGCCAAAGACAAAGGGAGTAAGATCAGAAGATAGGGGAAAAATCCTATTGTGTCCAAAAAAAGTGCACAAATGTATAAAACAGTCCAGCAGTAAGGTCCATGCAGTATACTCTCAAATGTCTGCCTGCCACAAATTTAGCTCTAAACCACATGTAATCTTATTTCCTTTTATTCTGATAAAACTACAAGAGAAATGTTACTGGCAAATATTTGCCTCAAATCTGTCTGCTTTTGCCAGAACAGACTATAGTGGAGGCTTCTGGCACTGGTAAGTCCACTGGGCAGAGAGGCAGTGAGAGTGGAAAGCAGCTGCGACCTCCCCTCTGCTTGGGAGACTAGTAGGAAAATAGTGATGTCTGGGGAGGTGCATGTCTTCAGCGAAGTCCTTGGGCAGATTTTGCCTTTGGAATTCCTGCAAAACTTGGATTTTATCTTAAAGCTGCTCAACCCTAGTAGAAGTCTCAAAATAGAGCAAGCAGCTACAATACCACCTGTTCTCCCTTTTGGGGCATAGGGGTCCAGCTTGGGCAGCGGGAGGCACAGTGACACCTCTTGCCATCAATTTCTGTGAAGCTAACCTGCTGAATGATGTAACTTTAGTTTATATTGTACTAGGTTTGCTAAAATAAACTATTCCTACATCATTGAAAGCTTCCCATATTATTTATTGCAATAACTCAGGAATGTTGCCCTATGTTAAACTTTTGCTGGGTTGAAAGGTTTGATTGCATATAGCAACAAATTGCCAATTGTTAGTGGGTTCCTCATAGTCTAGTTGAAGAACTTTCATCTGCAGCAGGCTCTGACCTTCTTTGTTGTTCTCAGGCAAATAGAATTTTGTTGAGGTACCCCTCAACAAAACCTCTCTGATCCTTTACTTCAGCATAGAACCAGCTCCCTCTACTTGCTCTGTGCTGACTTAAAATATGAGAGTTAAGATCACTTCATTTCAAAAAAGAAGTCTAGCCACATATACAGCATTCCTGTGTGAAATTTGGAATGTATGGAGTCTCCAGAGAGAGAGAGAGAGACACACACACACACACACACACACACACACCAACGATGGCCCTTGAAATCTGCAGAATTTACCACTAGGGAAGGGGGTGTGTGTGTGTGTGTGTGTGTGTTTTTTCTGGTATATGAGAAATCATTTTGACATATTTTTACTTAAGTTTTTTGTTTTATTTAACAGTTTTATATTCCATACAGTATAGTGTAGGTCCAGGAGTTGGACTGGCAAAGACAGTTGCAAATTATTAGCTTACTAATTTTTTTCTGCAGAGAAGGCTACTGAATTGTTTTGAGTGGACTAAAGTAGTAGAAAAGAGCTGAATAAACTCATCTTACATCTTGTTTCTACCTCCAGTTGTTCATTCTTTGTATTACAGTAGTGGCTTGCAATCACAGCAAAGATCGGGGCCCCATTATGCTAGGCACTCTACGGAGTGAGAATAATCTCTATTTTGAAGAGCTTAAAATCTAAATAGGCAAGACAGACAAAGGGTGGAAAGGTAAGGAAACAGGCTCAGAGAGAAGCTGGCCCAGATTCTCAAAGGTGTTTGAAATCAGTGGGAGTTAGGTGTCTAAATACCTTTGTTGATCTGGGCTGGGGTGATTTGATCATGGTCAGACAGTAGGTCAGTGGCGGAGTGTGGAGTACAACCTTCCTGAGTCCCAGTCCACTGCCCTATCTATAAGATCATGCTGCCTCTCACTCCCCAGGAGAGACTCCTTCCACCTCTCTAGTCTTCACCTCATCCCCCAATGTGTATCAAAAGCGATCTTCCACCCCAGAAGGTGGCACGCCCCACGCTCCCTATCCTCCATACATCTCATGCCACTTCCCGGCCCAGTACAGGATCTGTGCTGGTTTCTTGCTGCCTCTAATCTCATCTGCTGCAGCAGTCATCTTCTCCTTTGCTGCTTCCCTGTCTGAGGAAGGTGGTGAGAATTGCCATTTGGAGGAGAGGAGAGGAGAGGAGGTGGGTTGTGTTGATACTGCCTCCACTCCCAAGGGTCCTCCTGACACAGCCATGTCTCCCTGTAACCAGAACTTTACCCGTTTCCCTGACAGCATTCCCAGAGCTGGGCTTCTGATTCCTGATGAAGCCAGCACACACAGAAAGATAAACTATGAGCTTTATGAAGTTGTTAATGTGCATGGCTTTATTTAACTTAAGCTGTGTGCGTGGGACTGGGGAAGGGGGAAAGGGAATCAATATTAGTTAAATGGAAAAGGACAATTAGTTTTTTTTAAAAAATTTTAAATTCCATCTAAGAAATTATAAACAATTGAGAGTAAAAGACAAGATGATATAGATTAGTCTTAAAATCATAAGAGATAAAAATTGTGCAATTTTTAAGAAAATGCACAAGCACTAGCACTGTGGATGCCTATTAAAAAGGATATGGAGCCAGGGTGTGTCAAATAAATGTATAACATTATACAGTGCCATAGGATCAAAGGGTTGCATCTAAGCTAGTTTGGGACAGGGAACTGTCTTTGCAAGAACTGCTGTAGAAATGCAGAGATGATAATCTAATGATGTATCTTTTAATTAATGTTTCTACTTACTTTGCTCAAAAGGTTAAGCAAGACGGCAGCCAACATGCCCCACTTTTATAGTAAATTACAGTTCTCAGGAAATTGTTATACAGTCTGCCTAGAGTGCCCTTGCTATATGTATCATAACATTTCCAACAAAGACACTTGTATAGCCATATGGACTTGTGCTGTGCATTTTATCACACACAGTCTAAAGTGGAAACAGCCCTGGTTGTAATTTCATTTCAGTGATTGGCAGGTTGTTTCCTCAATTCCTGTTAAAGTTAACAGTTCTGTGTAATCACAGGTCATGCCAGTGAAAATTCAACACTTGGGGAATTGTCCATCCCAGAATATTGTGTTTCAACAGTTTCCAGAGACTGATTAAGTACATAGACAAACTTCCTTGCCCCAACTTAAAAACTGAATGATCAGATCTTCTAGCCAGTAGTTTACTAACTTTACTGCAAAACATTAGAAAGGGTTTTGGCTCAATATGATGTGACAGTGTGGTGCATACAGAGGTGGATACAGGTGAAGTTGTAAAGCTGCAAGGTGACTTGAGAATTATAAATTTACTCTCCAACTAAGGTGACCTTGGATTTGTTTCCTTATTGTACAATGAGAAGAATAAGTATTTTCTTCATATTTGGATTCAGTAGTAAGGTGAGACTGTAAATTACTAAGCTTAAGAGGTCAAAAAGCAATTTATGCATCCCATGATCCAAGAAGTGCTTGTGTACCCACGACTAAGAAGCATACTGAGAGATGCCCTGATTCCTCAAAAAGAAGCAGAAATTGTGGAAGGAGGACTCCAAGAAAGAGGACAGCTGGGAGAGCTAGTTATTCTGAGTACAGTCATTAGAAGATGTAAATTGTGGTGGTAGAGAAATAGAACTATATCAATAACTGTGTCTATGAGGATTGAGAGAACCAAGTGGTTACTTACCTTCTCCCACACTAGGCATCAAATATCACAGGAAAGTTGTTTAGCCTTGTGTAAACTATAGGGGGAGGCATCTGCAGTCACGGTACATTCTAGCATCTCTTTTTCACTAAATCTAGCATCTAATTTCTCTTTCCCACATTTCGTAGTGTCATTCGTTTCACAGGTTGGAGTGCTACAAAAAAGGCTCACATTTAGGCTGACAGTGATATCCTGAGATGTGCTGCCCATTTTATATCTGAGTGCTAGATCGAGATGATACAATTTAGATAATGCTACTACAACAAGGGGAAGAACTCAATTGGGTTTGTGAAGACTTATGTGATTCATAGGTTCCAACACCAGGAGAGATCATTGTGATCATCTAGTCTGACCTCCTGTACAACACAGGCCGTAGAACTTCCCCCTCAAATAAATCGGAGCATATCTTTTTTTAAAAAAAAAAAAAATACAGTTTTGGTTTAAATGTGAATGGATGGTCTCTATTTTTATCTATAAGGGAATGATGGGAAAGAGAAGATAGCCTAATGCCTGATTCAGGATGTTCTGGTGATGCTGCTTTGTTTTGCCTTGTCTGTAGTTTAAGTTTCTAATAGTTTTTTCGGGGGGGCTTTTTTTAACTAACATCTTGATAAGTTGCAAGTTATATTTTCTTTTGGCTTTACTCTCTTTGCTTCCAGGATATTTGCATTTTGGCTGTATTTTAAAAGACAAAGGAAAATATAAAAGTTTCTATATTGCAGTTAACACTGTTTTTTGTTTTAAAAAACCCTCATTGAGAAGTGGAGCTACATGGAATTACAGTTGGGGAATTTGCGTTTTCATTATACTTCTGTCTATGACTTGCTGTAGACCAGAAGCAAAAGAACCAACAGATAGTGGAGTATATCAGCCCTCCAACCCTCTCTTGGTGGCTTGATGTTCATGAGAATTTGAGTGTGTGATAAAGACCATGATACCCTCAGAGAGTGGTGATGGAAAGAGAGATGGGGTAGCGAGAAGGGCAGATACTCAAGGGCATGGGAGACCCTAGGGAAAGACAAGAGATCTCATGGCTAAGGTGGAGGAGGAGACCCAAGGACTAGGGGGAAGGGGACACTTAGGAAGGAGGAGGGATCTCAAGGGGAGTGGGAGACTGGAAGGAATGATCATGTTGGGGTAGATTCCCATCGCAGGGGCCATAGAAAAGTGAGATACAGGGAGGCAGAGAGATTCAGATGGGTTGGGGAGAAGAAGCAGGTGACCAAAAAGGTGTTGAGAAGGCAGTCTTGAGGGAGGAAGAGGTGTGGAAGGTTGATGGAGACAATGGATTGCAAAGTAGGAACAAAGAAATGCTGCGGGGGATAAAGTTCAGCCCTGTGGAAGACAGGGAGCAAGGGAACAAGGATAACATACTGGAGAAGAAAGTAAGGGGCTGGACAACACTGTTGGGGCGGTGGGGGGATGGGAAATAATGAAAGACAATAGAGAATGAGAGGAAAGAAGGTGTTGAGAGAGGGGAGGAAGAGAGACTCAGAGAAATGGAGAAGCCTGGATAAAATGAGAGAACAATTGTGGGGGGGAAAGACAAGGATGGTGAGAAACTGAAGAGAAATGGAAGGTGGTAAAAGCTGTCCTTTTTTCTTTTCTTTTTTTAGTTAGTGCCATTTTAGGGTTAAGTTAGGGTTAGTGCCATTTTATTTGTTGTTCCTATATTTTTATCCTGTTTCCTTGGTAAACTTCCAAATTTCTTTCGGAATTTGGGATGGCTCTTTTGAGCCGTCATTGTTGTCTATTTATTTTGGATATTGTGGTAAAATAGGTGTTCATTTGTTCTCTCTCTCACCATGCTCTCAGTGACCTCAGCCAGCATCCTTGCATTGCTGTTTGGGGGAAGACAGTTGCTGCTCCCTCATCTTTGATTCAATGGCCCAAGCCATTACTCTACTTGTACTTCTGCAAAGGCAGGATGGCTGATAGAAATGGAAATCAGAGGTGGAAGTAAAACTCAGAGCTTCGTGCACTCTAGTCAGAGGTGGGAGCCGGGGAGACAGAATAATAATCATCCCAAGGTATTGTAAGAACTGAAGAACTGGCATATGAAATTGCAAGTTCAGTAGGAAAGATTTTTAAAAACTCTACCAAGTGGGTGGTGGGCCCCTATGACAAAAGACTAGCACATGTAGTACCTGTATTTAAGAAAGTGGGGGTAAGTGAACTGGACAACTACAGATCTGTTAGTGTGACCTTTAGTAGCATACAAGGCTTTAGAACAAAATTTTAAGGAAAGAATAATTAAAAACATGAAAGTACACCACTATCCCGATATAACGCGCCCTGATTTAACACAAATTCAGATATAACGCGGTAAAGCAGCACTGGGGGGCGGGGCTGCGCGCTCCAATGGATCAAAGCAAATTCGATATAATGCGGTTTCATCTATAACACAGTAAGATTTTTTGGCTTCCGAGGACAGCATTATATCAGGGTAGAGGTGTAAATGGAAAATGGGATAAAATGCAACATGGGTTTACCAAAGAGAGGTCATGCTAGACTAACCTGATATCTTTCTTTAATAACTTATTTTTAGATAGATTAGATCTATCTTTCTATGTCAGAACTTTGGTAAAGCATTAGATATGGTACCACATGAGAAATCATTACTTAAAAAGGACAATATGGGGATCAGTACAAGAATTGTAAGGTGGGTAATTCTAATACTCATTTTAACAATATTAACACACAGATGAGCCAGACTGATTCCAGCTATGTATTTGTCAGTGTTCAGTTGAGACTGGAATCTTGGCATAAGCTGGCATCTGATCTGCCCATGTCACACCTAGGTCCACTGATGGTATTATTTTTTGGTGACATTCTGTTTTAAGATTAATCATAGACTCATAGGTCAGAAGGGACCAATATGATCATCTAGTCTGACCTCCTGCACAAAGCAGGCCACAGAACCCTACCCATCCACTTCTATAACAACTCCTAACCTATGTCTGAGTTATTGAAGTCTTCAAATTGTGTTTGAAGACCTCAAACTCAGAGAATCCACCAGAAATGCGCACCGCATGCCCATGCTGCAGAGGAAGGCGAAAAACTCATCCAGGGCCCTCTGCCAATGCTGCACTGGAGGAAAATTCCTTCCCGACCCCAAAATATGGCAATACTAAACCCTGAGCATGTGACAGACTCACCAGCCAGCACTCAGGAAAGAATTCTCTGCAGTAACCAGATCCCATCCCACTCACAGACCATTGAGGCAGACTATCTGCTGATAATCCAAGATCAACGTTGCCCAAATAAAACGAATCCTATCATACCATCCCTTCCATAATTTATCAAGCAGTCTTAAGACAGATACATCTTTTGCGCCCCACTGGTATCAACGTCAAATCTACTCCCTTGAAGGAAGGCTGTTCGAGAACCTCACTCCTCTAATGTTAGAACCTTCGTCTAATTTCAAGTCTAAACTTCCGTAATGTCCAGTTTGTACCCTTTGTCCTTGTTCTACATTAGTACAAGCTTAAATAATCCTCTCCCTCCCTAATATTAATCCCTTTGAATATATTATATAGAGCAAGATATCCCCTGCAGCCTTCCTGGCTAGGTTAAACAAGCCAAGCTCTTTGAGTCTCCTTCTCTGAAGAAGATTTCCTATTCTCTGGATCATCTAGTAGCCCGCTCTGAACTGTTTCCAGGTTAGGAATTCATCCTGCTTAAAACTATGGAGACCAAATGCCCACAGTAATCCCAGGTGAGCGTCTCACCAGTGCCTTATAAAACGGACTACACACCTCTATATTTTGCTGGACAATACCCGTCGCTGAGGCATCCTAAACAGCGACTTTGTCTTTTTTAACGGGCCATATTCGCATTGGCTGCGCTCTAGTAGTCATTCTGCGATCTAATCAATACCTCATCAAGGTCCTTCTCTCCTCATGTTAGTATTCAACTGATGTGTCCCTAATGTATATCTAAAATTCTTATTCTTCAATCCCTAAGTGTATGACTATGCACTTTCCATATTAAAATTCCCATAGCCTTACTATTACCTCAGTTTCCAGGTTATTCAGATCTTCCTGGTATGAGAATCAGTCTTCTCTGTGTTATGCAATAGCCCCAGCTTTGTGTCATCCAGAACTGTATTAGCACTATTCACACTCTTGTGCATGGATCAGTAATAAAAAGGTTAAATAAGATTGGTGTCCCAAACTGATCCTTGAGGATCACTAGTAACCCCTCCTCAGCTGACAGTTCACCCTTCATATACCGTTGGAGTCTCCCCTTTAACGCGTTCCCTATATCCACTTACATTTTCATATTCCATTTCCCATCTTTTCCATTTCACAACTAACAATTCTCACATGTGGAAGCCGGTTGTCCCATGCCTTACTTACGAATCGAGGGAAATGAGATCTATCTGCCATGTCTTTGTGCTAAACTAATCTGGTCACTCCCTATTCTCGAAGAAAGAGATCAGGTTGTATTGTCCACGATCTAGCCTTATAGCTAATACCATGTGTGTAAATTTGTCCCAAATTACGATTGACCGTCAACTGTCCTTAATATTCTCCTCACCCACAATGTTCAAAACTCTACATACACACAGAATGGTCAATGTTAACAGGCCTATGAGTTACTCGGATATCACTTTTTTTTCTTGTCTGAAATCGGACACTAATGTTAGCAATCTCAGTCGTACGGTAATGACCGCTGAGTTTACTGTAAGTTTTGGCCAGTTTGATAAAGTGGACAGGAACGATGGTATTACCTTTGCCATTTAGTGCTGTTATCCTTTTTAAGGTAGTGCTGTTGTGGGGTAGTGCTTAATTGGTGCGATTTAATTGGTGCTGTATAAACATAAAAATATCATTTAAATATTTTTGGACATGTTTTTCTACATTTTCAAATATTTGATTCAGTTGCAACACAAAATACAAAGTGTATAGCAGTCACATTATATTTTCGATTACAAATATTTGCACTGTAAAAAGCATAAATAAAATTTTTCAATTCACGTAATACAATGTACTGTAGTGTGCAATCTCTTTATCATGAAGTTGAACTATACAAATGTAGAATATGTCCAAGAAAAGATAACTTCATAAAAATAAAACAATGTAAACTTCAAAGCCTACAAGTCCATCAGTCCTACGTCTTGTTCAGCCAATCAACATCAAACAGCTTTGTTTATCATTTGCCGGAGATAAATCTGCGCTGCGTTCTTGAGTTTACAATGTCACCTGAAGGTGGAAGATCACAGTTGGATGGCAGCTGTAGTGTAGCTCGGTGTCTGCAAGATAATGTGATAGCTGTGCGGTAAAGATTTATACCGTCCCACCCATCAAGTTTTCGAGAACATTCGCAGATATGCGTCCATGCTGAATCGCTCGATAACAGATCCAAGTCAGGCGACTGCTCGGTTCCAGTTTCATTATCTGAGTCAGATGCCACCAGTAGAAGGTTGATTTTCTTTTTTGGTGGTTTGGGTTCTGTGGTTTCTGCATCAGAGTGTTGCTCTTTTAAGACTTCTGAAAGCATGCTCCAGATCTCATCCCTCTCAGATTTTGGAAGGCTACTTCAGATTTTTAGACCTTGGGTCCAGTGCTGTAGCTATCTTTTTATCTTTACGGGAGGAATAGCTCAGTGGTTTGTGCATTAGCCTGCTAAACCCAGGGTTGTGAGTTCAGTCCTTGAGGGGGCCACTTAGGGATCTGGGGCAAAAATCAGTACTTGGTCCTGTGAGTGAAGGCAGGGGGCTGGGCTCAATGACCTTTCAAGGTCCCTTCTAGTTCTAGGAGATACATCTCTGATTATTTATTAAATTAAATTTTTAGAAATCTCACATTGGTACCTTCTTTGCGTTTTGTCAAGTCTGCAGTGAAAGTGTTCTTAAAACGAACAACATGCTGGGTCATCATCTGAGACTGCTATAACATGAAATATATGGCAGAATGTGGGTAAAACAGAGCACGGGGCATACAGTTCTTCCATCGAGGAGTTTAGTCACAAATTTAATTAATTCATTATTTTTTCAACGAGCATCTTCAGCGTAGAAGCACGCCCTCTGGAATAGTGGCCGAAGAATGAAGGGGCGTATGAAGGTTTAGCACATCTGGCATGTGAATACATTGCAATGCTGGCTACAAAAGTGCCATTCGAATGCCTGTTCTCATATTCAAGTGACACTGTAAATAAGAAGTGAGTAACATTATCTCCCGGAAATGTAAACAGACTTGTTTGTCTGAGTGATTGGCTGAACCAGAAGTAGGAGTGAATGGACTTGTAGGCTCTAAAGTGTTACATTGTTGTGTTTTTGAGTGCAGTTATGTAACAACAAAATTCTACATTTGTAATTTGCACTTTCATGATAGAGATTTGCACTACAGTACTTATGAGCTGAATTGAAAAACACTATTTCTTTTATCATTTTTACAGTGCAAATATTTGTAAAAAAAAAAAGATAATATAAAATGAGCACTGAACACTTTGTATTCTGTTTTGTAATTGAAATCAATATATTTGAAAAGGTAGAAAAACATTTTTTTTTTCAAACTGGATCACTCTTCAATTGTTCTGTGCTTTTCCCTCTCTTGGGATGGAATTTACGCTTTGCAGAGACCTAGCACAAGTCATGTGCACCACCCATTTTGAGGGGTTAAGTTTTACTTAAGTGATGCACAGACCCTGAATTTCACCCAGCGGATGATTGTTGAGCAGTTGCTCATTAGTCCTGGGGAACTCTTGTGCAGGGTTCTGTTTTTTGTCACACCTTCTGCACTCCATGGTGCTACTGGGGAAGATAGTACAACTGGCCATGCTTCCTCACTATCTGTTCTTTTTCATTTTCTCTCATAATCTGGATGATAGTGTGTTTGCTTTCTAGTGGCTGAACAAAACAGGAACTTGGGTGAAGACAAGATGGTTGAAGATCAAAACTTGTAAAATGGACTTAATGCTGGTTGGTTGGGGTAAGGATCTAGAGTGAATAGTGGAGGACAACTTCTCTGTTCTTTCCAGCACCAATGAGGTTTAATCTTTGCCAGGAAGGTATCTGGGAATCTTAGCCCTCACTGCATTTTCCTTTAATCTTTAGATCAGGATTTCTCAACTTTTTCCATATTGTGACTGTCCCTTCTGGCTATCTGGGACTCCATACCATTTAGCAATGTGAGAAGGACAGAATAGTTGCAGCCCATTGATGCTTGTTGGTGATTTCTCCAGGTTGAAAAACTGTTCTAGATCATGAGGTCTCTCTTGAAAGCAGCACCTCTTTCTACTGTGCAGGGGTGGCTCCAGGCCCCAGCACACCAAGCGAGTGCTTGGGGGGGCAAGCCGCGGGGGGGCGCTCTGCTGGTCGCCGGGAGGGCGGCAGGCAGTCAGGCACCCTTCAGCGGCATGCCTGCAGAGGGTCCGCTGGTCCAGCCGCTTCGGTGGAGGAACAGGACCAGTGGACCTCCGCAGGCACGCCTGCAGGAGATCCACCGGAGCTGCGGGACCGGCGACTGGCAGAGCGCCCCCCGCAGCATGCCGCTGTGCTTGGGTCAGCAAAATATCTAGAGCTGCCCCTGCTACTGTGAACTTCTAAGTGCTCTAAGAAACCTGCATCTGCTGGTTGCTGGCTTCCTAAAGAACATCTGTATCCAATGCACACATTCATGGAATTCCATGTTGCCGTAAGAGAAACAGTAGGAAGCTTGCAGTAGAGCTGCTGCATCACATGGAGTTCTAAAAGCCCATGTGTTACCTTTGGGCAAGTTGGGAAGTCCATCTCCAGCTGCCGTGAACTTCCTGAGCTTTGTAAAAGTTGATATGTTGAATTAGGCTCTATTGACTGCTTTTAATAACTGGAAAAAATCCCACCAAGAAAAACCTCCCAATAATCAAAGGTACAAGTCCTTTCCAGTACGTATAAACTGAAAAAATCAAGTAGTTTCAAATAGTAAGATCAACTCTTAGTTTAAAAAAAAAAATCCTAAATTTCTTGTGGATTTGCCTTAAAGACTCTAGAAAAAAAATATCCTAGCATATGATCCTGCTGGCCAGTAAACAAATGAAAATCAGACACACCTACTCCTTAGGTGCTGCAGTTTTGTGAGACAGATGTGAGGATTGGAGCAGGAAGGACATCCATTCTATGAAGCACCAGTCCCTGAGAAGCTCATAAGAATTATATATAGCAAACTGACTCTGTTAGCACTAACTTCTGTGGATATCAAAACTTCTTGGGAGCAAGGGTCATAGAGCCCAGGCTGCTGCTCAAGTGGGAATGTCTACACTGCTATTTTTAGCCTCATAGCGTGAACCCCACTAGCTGGAGTCAGTTAACCCAGGTGCTAAGACCTGCTTTACTGGGTTTGTTTTGCAGTGTCGATGTACCAGTTGTGATGGAGAGCCCATGGTGGTTGGGGATGATTGCTTAAAAAAATAATCAAGAGTAGCTTGCCATCTTTATGGATCCTCTAAAATCCATGAAGAAATCAATAGATTATGGGACATCCAACTGCCCCTTTTATCCATTTGAACAGAGGGGAAGGATTAAATAAGGACACAGCGATTCCTTAGTCCTTTAAATCCCTGTGTACCTTTGAGAGGTCAGAAGTTTGGTAAGTGTTGACTTGTGCAGTACCCTGTGTATCTTTGCCTCAGCTGCTTCATAGTTTGGGTAGTCTAGAGCATTTAGTATTCATTGGAAAATCCTCTGTAAAACAGTTTGGACATTGATTTAGAAATCAAAATGCATCAAGACAAAATATTGCTACCAAACAAAGCATTTAAAATATTAAACTATGTTTGTATACATACTAGTGAAGAGGAGAGGAGGAGGGAGGAACAGACTATGAAGTACTGTAATAAGTGTCACTTTACTGTGCAAGGTTAAATCAAGAGTAAATATGTGTCACTTAGTTCTTTTGTTACAAATCAGTTGAGCAATGTGCTTTATTCTGCATGGTTACAGAAGCTATATCATCAGCATTATGTCCAAGAGCTTCATATTCGAGTTTAAACATATTGGAATCAGAGTATCTGAGGTTAATTTTCTTGAACAGATGAATTGTCAAGTTTGAAGCTAAAAAAAGTTCTTTTTGTCATGTGACATTTTTCAAATGAGTTTGATTAGCAACTGGTTACTTAAATCTGAGTTTTTGTCAGATTTGTATAAAATGAGTTAGATTACATAAGATAATCAAAATTTTCCCAACAGAGAAGTTGTCACTCAGTAACTTTGGTATAACACCTTTCTACAAAACAAGGCTCCTCCTCCATATCAAAACTGAGGAATTACATTGGAGTGAGTCCTAGTGATGGACTGTAAGAAATATTAATTGAGCTATCAGTTTGTTAGCAAAAGCAGAGTACTAAATCTGACCTCTCTTCTGAGTCTGCTCAGAAGAGTGCTAATTAATCTTTAAGTGGTAACATTGTTTTACTCACTACACAGCTGGGCATGCATATCTATAACTATGGCTAGTTGTCTAGCTCAGTGGTTCTCAAGCTTTTTTTCCCCACAGACCACTTGAAAATTGCTGAGGGTCTCGGCGGACCACTTAATGATCTTTCCAAATGTTGTTTGTACCGTTAGCTAATTATAGTAAAGCACTTTAGATAAAAGTGCCATATAAAAAAAACTTAATAATAAACATTTTTATTCTACAAATAAAAGTACTCAACTCATATATTAATATCAGTAGTCAGGGCCGGCTCCAGAGGTTTTGCCGCCCCAAGCTGCCAAAAAAAAAAAAAGCCGTGATTGCGATCCTGATCTGCGGCAATTCAATGGGAGGTCCTTCACTCCCACAGAGCGAGGGACCCTCCGCCTAATTGCGGCCGAATACCTCGACCTGCCGCCCCTCTCCAGAGTGGCCGCCCCAGGCACCTGCTTGCTAAGCTGGTGCCTGGAGCCGGCCCTGTTAGTAGTCTTACCTTTCTAATGCAATGGTTGTGCCCTCTCTCCTTGGCCATGACAGCCCCCAAGCCGGGGCTGGGAAAATGGGAGGTCTTTCCTCTGCCACAGCAGTCTCAGAACTGAGCCTGGGAAGGCAGGCCAACCTCCCTGGTAGCCGCAGCCCTGGAGCTGGGGAAAGTTACCTCTTTCTCTGGCCGCCACAGCTCTGCACATGCCAAATTGCTCCCACCCCTCTTCTCATCCCACTGTCGCCTCCCACCTACTCCCTATTTCCCCCAAGGCCACCACCTCACCTTACATGTGCATCTTCTCCAGGGTCCAGACACCTAATTAGTGGAGCCGAACCTCTGCAGCTTCACTGATTAGGTGGGTGGCCACCCAGGTGCACAGCTTTAGAGGGAACTATCCGCGGACCACCTGAATGGAGCTCACGGACCACAGGTGGTCCACAGACCACAGTTCGAGAACTTCTTCTGGTCTAGCTGATTTATCTAGCTGAACTTACACAAAAATTCCCGAGGTGGAATATATGGGCTCTTTTTCAGCACACAGCAACACTACTCAACATTTTTAGTGAAGTGACTGAAGAATAATATATCCTATTGAATTTCAGGGGAAATCTAGGTAAACTAGATACAGTTAC
Source organism: Chelonoidis abingdonii (assembly GCF_003597395.2). Taxonomy (NCBI): domain Eukaryota; kingdom Metazoa; phylum Chordata; order Testudines; family Testudinidae; genus Chelonoidis; species Chelonoidis abingdonii. The sequence goes on from NC_133771.1 coordinate 141,219,450, forward strand.
TCAAGTAGCATTTTGTACTCTGACAAAAGGTACCATGAGATTTTTATGACCACAAGTGGTTAGGATCTCTGTTTTATGTTTCGATTAAAAAAAAATTACACTCTGGCACTCCTGGGGCATTGGGTCAGTATTGATTCAGAGGGAACAGTGCCACTTACTGACTTGTCAATGCCACTTCTACCACCAGTGTGGTTTTTTTCCCCCTCAAAGGTCTCCCTCCAGTTAGTGAGCAGGAATACCCTGTGTGATTGGGGGAGATCACAGCTCAAGGTTGCACATTTAGTATGAATACATCATGTGTTTGGTCCTCTCTAGGGTGAATTCTGGTGTTCTGAAATCACCATACTAAGATTGTAGCAGAGCAAAGCATTTCTATGTTGTGACACCATGAAAAACATTAACTTTAAGCTCCTTTCCTTCTTTCAATATTGTCCGGAAAAGGATTAAGATGTACAATCTTGTCTTAAGGTTATTTTCATAATCTTTTCTAGATTAAATACAAAGAGGGGGTGCAATAGAGACACACACAGTACATCAACATGGAGGAGGGTATTAGGCCAGAACATATAGGTATGATTAAAAGAGCAGATGTTACAATGGCAAAAGGAAAGCAGCAAGCTTTTTTTTCCCCTTATAGATGTAATTGCTTGGGTTACTGTATAGTGTGTGTGTGTATCAACTACTGTTTTCATCACTGTTTCTTTTGTGTCCATTTAATAATGGATATTAACAGTCTTTTTCAAGACTGCTTTGTTCAGCATTCTGCCCCATATATGGAAAATCATCTTGATGTGTCTGGGTGGACTGGTTTTAAGAAATTTCTGTAAACTCATGTTTAATGGATGTTTCCCCTGATGAATGGATTTTCAAGACTGCAATTAAAAAAAAAAATCTTTTGTCTGGAGAAAAGAGACAAGATTATGAGTTAGAACTACCTTACACAAAACAAACAAGGAAAAACCCTGTCCAATATATTAAAATAACCCCTAAAAAATCTGTATGTTGGACACATATCAGACAATCAATTTACAGGGGACAGAACTGTTGTTGGTCACTGTCAGGGCCAGCCTTACAGGTGGGCAATGTGAGTGACCACCTAGGGCGCTGTGGTGTGTGCACCATGGTCAATAGGCTGCAAAAGGGCCATGCCCACCCAGGAGGTGAGGGGAAGGGATAAAGGGGGCTGCGGGGCAGGGGCCAGGCACTCACATGCATCCCCTCTCTGCCCTCCCAGCAGCATTATACTTGCAGCACCGCTGCCGTTCCGCCTGGTGCTCTGTCCCCTGAGCAGCCACCTACTGCTCAGGGAGAAATACTTACAGGGTGCCAAAGAAAGTTCACCCAGGATGCCATTTTCCTTAAGTCCAGCCCTGCTCACTGTGACACAGACACCCTGTTGCAGAGTGTCCCCTGTTCTTTGCAAACATCCCTTATCTCAGACCTACCAAACTCACCTCACAGGATATTTATCCATAAAGAGTAACATGTAAGCTTTCTGTAAATACCATACAACTTCTCAAGATTCATAGTATTGGTAATATTTATGGAATAATGTATTTATATTGGAAGTGTACTTTATGAATTTGGAGTAAAAATTAGTCACCAGGAGATAATATGTCTCAGTGATGGCCCATTTGGCCAAGAGGGATTTGTCACCCTGCGTTTTTGGGCTGCCGAGGTAATGCAAGGCTCAATTACCACCTTTGTGCAATATTAAGACTTTCAGTGGGAAACCATCAGAAGGAGCAACAATCAGTCAAAACCACTTAAAAGTAAAAAAAGGAACTTTATAAGACAGGTGTTATAACAAGACATCACCCTTTTGGCCAAACCCTTCCCTATGGGCCAAGATTCCAGAATTTCTACTCCCCCCCAGCCCCGGTGTCTTCCTTTTCCCCCTCTTAGCCCAGAGAATGACTGCAAGCATCCACCCTGCAGCCCCTATTCTGCCCCTTCTTTCTAGTGTTATCCTAGCCCCACCGCTGCTGCTCAACTGGGCTCCACTCAATCAGAGATTGGCTATCAAGCCCAACTTCCCCTCAGGTGTGGCCTATCTGGTTATTTAACCCCTTCTGAGCTACTTTCACCCTTTCTGGGCTAGTGTGGGAGTGAACACCCCATTGCAGGCACCCAGATTGTAGACTACACTGGGTTATTTATTATTTGTATTACTGTAGTGCCTCGGAGCCCCAATCAAGGACCAGGAACCCACCGTGCAAAGTGCTGTAGGGCTCACAGAACAAGTAAGCTTACAATCTCCCTATAAGACAAGAGACAACAGATGGATACAGACAGGGGAGTACAAGAAAGCAGAGACAGTATTAGTAACCACAAGTATCAGTAGCCAAAGCTTGGAGGTTGGGAATTGTGGCAAGAATTTTGCATGTATATAACCCCTTTCATCCAAAGTTTTAAAAGCGTTTTAGAAAAGTGAATAAGCATTATCCCTGTTTCACAGATGGGCAGCTGAGCAGGTTTATGGGTAGAGCTGTGCAGGAGCTGGAATTTCCATCCCACAGAAAATTTTACATTTCTGAAAAAATATTCGTGCTGAATTGGAACAAAAAATTGAATACACTAGGAGAGCCTGCCACAGAGTTGTGGAGGCTGGGAAGTCCTGGCTCCCAAACTCCCCACCAGGTACACTGCTGGGAAGCCAGGGAACCAGGCAGCCTGAGGAGTCTTGGGAACCATGGAAAACTTCAATTTTGCTGAAACTGTTTTTTCCATCAGAAAATTCCCAGCCAGAATTAGTTGTGGGCCTTGACAGCTAGATGAATTGTGTTTATCTTTGGGCTTTGGTTGCTTTATTAGGTGCCTGTCTTTGTTCTCAATTTGTGCATCATAATAGATCAGCGGTTCCCAAATGTTTTACGAAGGTGACCAACCAACTGCATTTTGTCTTTTAAGATCCCACCATTACTCCTGCTCCTACTTCCCTCCTTGTCTTTGCAGCTTTACATCTCCCTGCTTGGCTCCCGCCACCCCCCAACCCCTTTGCTGTCACTCTCCCAGCCCTAGCTGCTTCCTCTTTCCTTGTGGCCGGACCCTAGTGAGGTGCTCGCTATTAGGTTGGTGACCACCACTTGCTGGTTCTGAGTGCTTCCTCTGTCCTGCTGCTCTGCATTGGAAGTGAGAGTACAAGGGGAGCACCTTTGGGGCACATGTGACCCATCTAGATCCTTCTTGGAGCCCGTTGGTGTGTTGGGACCCACCGTTAGGGAAATACTCCAGTATATCCACAGTATGGTATATGTTGAAAAAATTGTCTGGTAAAACTGCTTTTCTGCTGTCCTCTGTTGGTTTTATTGCTACTTGATCCTTCCAATACACCTCATCTCATTTCTGTTTCTTCCTCCTCTTGGGGGAAAAAGGTCTTTCTTTTGTTTGTACTGTGCCTAGTATAAAGTCACCCTGATCCATGATCAGAGTTTCTATGTATCAATGTCATAAAAAAAAGATAGAAATATTTTTCTTTAAAAGTATTTCAGATGCCTGCACTGAGGAATAAGTACATGGAAAGCTTTTTTTAAAAGCTCTTCAGATTACAAATGTGGGAAGACTTTAAAAATAGAAACATTTTCTTCAAGACAGCATAAATCAAAAGGAACAGTATATTTTGTAGAAGCTTGTTAAAGAAATTCCTCTTTGGCTTGACAGTAAGAGAAATTTTAGCCTGTGTGTTTGTGTGTTACCTTAAGAGTAAAAACGAGAGTTTAGCTGAAATGACCTTGGTAGTCTTCATAGGGTGTCAATTCTGTAACCCTCTGCATATTGTGTGTATTTAGGGTGCATACCCATGCTGCAGTCCTGAGGTTCCAGGTTTCCTAAATAGTTTATACAATGATTATTGAGTTAATGGGTTTTAGCTGCTGTCCTGAATACCTTACTTTTATATGCCTTCTAATTCATTTTTGGCCAGTATTTGAACCTGTGTTTAGAGACCCAGCAATAATAGTAACTGACAGAATAACCTGCTTTTTAAATAAAAAAGATTGAAAAAAGTATCGACACTGCAGGCGTTAAATCTTTCTTGGCAGCACAATGAGAACTTGACACATTTGTCAGAAACACTTGGTGACAACCCTTAATTTTCATTTACGATTTTATATCAGGTTTAAAGGAACTTTTATCCATTGCTTGAAGAGCACTGGAAAGTGCAGGCTGCAAATGTTTCTAAAAGGATATTCCTGGCAATGTTTGTTAAATTGGTGTTTAAAAATATTTGAATACATTTTTTTCAACTAACTTCAGGAGTGGCTGTGAGAGAATTACTAAATGTTATATTTAATTGTTGTCTTATGTTCATTTTTTATATGTTATAAGTTCATTACATTCTATCTTGACAGTTTATAAGGACCATTATCTATTCAGCCCTCTTTTGTGTGCATGGGAGAATGTGTGTGAAATGAATTTATGTGAAGAAGGGTCATATTGGCATATTAAATGTACCTAGCTGTCACAAAGTATGCATTAATAAATTAAAAAAAAACTTTATCTTTTTATCTCTGTATTTTTGGTCATTGCACTAATTATATGGAGTTATTGCCTCTATAGCATTAAAAAAAATCCTTTTGGCACTGATAGAAAACCATAAATAAACTACATTCCAAAAATATCTCATTAGGAGGCACAGCTAGATATGTTCAATACCATGAAATGGCTGCAGAACTTTGGTATAAAATTCCACATTTAACAAAGAAATCATAGGGAAAGTCTTATACCTCTACAGTACAATTTACTAAACAATAACTGGAGATAGATTTTTGTCCCAATGACCTCTTCAGATATTGGAAGGTGATTGGGGTGGTGTGGGGGAGGGAAGGGGACCTGGCACTAAGTCTGGTTACCAAGGGAAGTAGCAGCCTGTTGCCTAGCCTTGAAGAGGCAGCTCCCGAGGCAGCATGCATGCCCTTGGAGTAGCACAGTTTGCAGGGCTGCGGCATAGGGCAGGTCATGGAATGGTCCCTGGGAGGGAAGGAACATAAGCTTCCCCACCAGCCAGCACTTCCCCCAGCTGGGGTCTCAGGCTGCTCCAATATGCGAAGGGCTCGAGCAGTCGGGGAAGGGGACTTCTGGGTAGGCAGTGCAGAGGGAGGTAGGAGGCTGCTGTGCAGGAGGGCCATGTCCTAGCTTGTCAGTGGGGCTGGCTGGCTGCTCTTGTGCAGCTGCAGCGCTCTTCTGACCTACACTCCCAGGTGGCCTGCTGGAGCACGGGTTTGCAAGTCCCTTGGGGCTGCTCATGCTGGAGTTGAGAGAGGAAAGCAGTGAGCAAACAGGGGCAGGGCCTTGAGAGAAGAGGTGGAGCAGGGACAGGGCCTCGGGAGAAGAAGTGCGGCAGGATGGGGCCTGGGAGGGAAAAGGTAGGGTAGAGGGTCTGGTTTTTAGAAATTAGAAAGTTGTCAACCCTAGTGTTCATCCACAGGTGATAGGTGGTTTTTTGCCTTTTATGATTTTCCTGGACAAATTCATTTGAGGGCATGATGATTGGTTTCACCTACATAGTTGTTGGGTCATTTAGTGCTCTGGATGAGGTATACCACATGGGATGATTGCAGGCATGTGCAGGATCATTGGATCTTGAATGGTGTGTTGCAGGGGGTGTTGATAATTGTAGCAGTGGAGACATGTCTGCAGGTTTTGTCTCTTGTTCTGGCAGGGTCTGGTGCTGCTTTGAGTTGGTGTGTCCTGGTTTGTGGGGATCTTGCTTGTGCTGGTGAGTTTGGAGAGATTGGGTGGGTTGTTTGAGGGCCAGAAGTGGGGGTTCAGGAAAGTTTTCTTTCAAGAGGGGGTCCCCGTCGAGTATCACAACATGTGGTAAACATCACATGGTGCATTAAATGCCCCAATAACAACTACGTGGGTGAAACCAGACAATCACACAGGAAAATGTTAAGACAAACACCATATCACCTGTGGGTGGACACTTTTCACAAAGCGATTACTCTGTATCTGACCTATCAGTCCTCATCCTCAAAGGAAACCTGCATAACACTTTCAAAAGACGAGCCTTGAAGCTTGAATTCATTATGCTGCTAGATGCAAAAAATGATGGCCTGAACAGAGACTCTGGATTTATAGTTTGTTATAATAACCCGTAATCCACTAACCCTTCCCCCCTCTTTTTTGTCTTATAACTGCAGAGGTGTTAACGGACCACTCTTTCTTGAATGGTCCCTTACAATATGAACTAACTACTTCCACTAAACAATCTGTTCCACCTAGCTTTTAGCTATGACACTACTTAGCACCTGAGGTACATTGTGCATACGCTATGTGACCAGGATTCATCATCAGATTTGGTCCACTGGGTTGGATTGCTAGTTTCCTCAGCCTGGGCCCTGTACTGATGGTGAGTGCAATGTGAATGCTGATACATGCCCCCTAGCTGTGATTTTGGGACTATCTTTCCCACACTGGAAGAAGAGCTCTCTGTGGCATGAAAGCTTGCGTCTCACCAACAGAAACTGGTCCAATAAAAGACATTACCTCACCCACCTTGTGTCTCTAATTCCTGGGACTGACACAGCTGCAAACTACAGTGCATACTTGATTCTTCTGAGAAATTTTCAGTGAGGTGTGGTGAAGAACATCAGAGAGAGGGCCTTGCAGAGCCTCATTAGAACTATTCTAAAACCAGAATAAAACCTTTTCGAGAGATATGGGTGGGAGGGCGGAGAGAGACTATTAAAGCTTGGGAGAGTTGGGTTGTATTCTCAGCTATACATCATGCTTTCGATATGACCTTGGGTGAGTTGTTTACTCTCTCTGCCTCAGTTTCGTATCTATAAAATATAAAATTCACCTACTTCATAGAGGAGATGAAGCTGAATACATTTTTATACTGCTCTTTATGAACATCAGGTGGAAGTCACTATATTAAAAAATAGAGAGCGCTCTAAGAAGCTATATAGTATTCCAAATAGGTAATAAGTCATCAGGTTATAATGACTAAGTGGGTTTGAACTATTTAAGCTTAGAGACTTGAATCACTTGAGTTGCCCTAGATGTGGAAGTCTGTATCCATCAGATGATTTGTAGCCCTTAAATCATTTCCCCAATATCTTTTGATTTTGTCTTTTGAATTTCACCTTAGCAGCTGTAATAACAAAGTTTACAGGGAGTTTGTAAATAAGAATTTGATGCTACTTGTTTAATTCTCTGGAATAGCTTTAATTTCGGACAATAGAAAGAACACTTCCAAATGGCAAATTCACTTTGAGTGACTCGGGTGATTTTGAATAGTTTAACAAACACAAACAAAATTAATCCCCAAATGGTGTAAAACGGTATAGCTGAGTCAACGAAGATTTCATAAATACACCCTATTTCAAAATGGGAGAGAATGAGTTCTCAATGATTTGATTATGTTTTCCTCAGGACAGCTCATGTTGTTGAAGATAAAATGTACAGAGGAGGAAAAAATCCTTCTCACCATGAATAAAATATTTGCTTTTAGCTTAGCTTAATATAGCCAATGAGAGGGTATTTTTAAATTGTTTTTCACTCACAGAGGCCCTTATTTTATGTTCTGTTAAATGATCAGTGTAAAGGTATGGTTTTACAAAGTTGTTAGCAATATAAACCATAGTCAAAACAGATATAAAGGAAACATATCCATTTCCTCTCTGAAATATGAAACACCTACCTCCATCACCAGAGTGTAATAAGTATTAACTATAGCACTAGACAGGAAAACATTATGTAGTGTGAAGTGAATATATGCTTGTCACAAAGACAATATATTGACATTACCAGAAGTCTACCCAATTGAGGGCCACATTGTAACTTGCCAGGAGTCTTAAGGTGACAACACCTTTCATATAAAAGACAAAATATAGCCGTTGTGGCTGCACAGCAATTAAACATTCCAGCTTAAAATGCCATTTTTTGATCCTAGTGCTCATTAATTAAAGATAAGGGTGGCTGTTGGCTACATTATAGAACTGCTGCTTTGTTCCCCTCTCGTGTCCCTTCAGGTACCTGTTAATTCTCTCCAGATATTGAAACCATTATTTATAAATACTTATATTTGCCTTATTTTGTAGAGTTTTTATATTGAACCCTTCACTGTATCTGAGTTATAGCCTTCCCACTCTTCTACAAGTGCAAAGGACTCTGAAATTCCAGAATCAGTGAGCTTTTTTTGTGAAAAGGAACAAGGTGGGATTTAAGGACCCAGTGTAGGAAGTCTGCACTGCCTATGTGCTGTGAAAGTGTGCCCTGTAGGAGCTCTTAGCCCCTCAGCATGCTTTGGGGACAGATGGGCCTCAGGGAAATGATAGCCATCTTGGTGGAAGTGTGATTTTGTGGATCCACCCACCATACTCCTCCACAGTAGGAAGTGCTGTACTAGCTGGGGTAATGTCTGTGGAGTGTATCTGCTGCCATTCTGTGGCCTGGCAGGAAGGATTCCCAGGCCCATGGTTGTCGCCAGAGCATAGCCAAGCCACTTAAGCTGGTATGGTACCTCCATATGCAGGGCTAATTGGGGCAGCACTAGGTTTGGTTGAAAACTTTCTGTCAGAACTGTTTTTCAATGGAAAACTTGATTTTTGATAAAGCTTTTTTTTTCCCCCAAAGAAGTGTCTACTTTCCATGGATATTTTTTTGAAAACCAAAATGTTTTGATTTGTTCAGTTTGATTTGAAAGCCTGCTGTTTCTTCATGTCCCCATTCTCCTGTAAGTGTTGGGCTACCCAGCCAGATACATTATGGTGAGGGGAGACTATGGTAGATCAGATGAGATGTAGTCTGACCAGGCAAAGTAGCCTATAGAGGAGAATGGGCGCATGAGGCACCTGAACAAGTGCTTCCCTGAGGTGCAGCATTTCCAAAGGTCAGGCACGAAGAACCAGATTTTAAAGAGAGCTCTGCTCCCAGTTTTTGCACCTAGATAAGAGCCGTCTTGACCCTTTTATGCAGGGTTGGCCAGCTCCAGCTCTTATTCTCTGCCTGCCACACCTGGAATGGGGTATGGGTTTAATTAGTGGTATCAACTGGGAACTGAGTAGAGGATTTCTCTATAAAGAATACTGGGGGAAAGGGAGTGTTTAGAGAAAGACAGTATGAAGCTGGAGTAAGATTTCAGCTAATGCAGGGTGTAACTGCTGTGACTGGTCAGGCTTTGGTAGAGGACCCTGAGTGTTGAGGAAAAAGACCCCAGGCAGCAAAACCCCAGCGGGAAAGACTTAGAGTATGAACTTGTCGAAGATCTGTGAACTTTATTGTGGAATTGATTTTGTTGTTTTAATTAATCCGGCCCAAAGAAGGTGTGTGGTTGGGCCAGAGAAGAGGTGTTTGGTAGGTTGATAGAAGGGTCCTATGGTTAAAAAAGGAAACTGAGGCAGAGTGCCTGCAGAGTGACCTCAGGTCACAAGGGGGTGCTTGGACGGTGGTTGGTTTGATTTCAGACAGCTTTTCAGAGCGGCTTAATGTCCAGCAGCTTCTATTGTGACAGACTTTCAAAAGCATGGAGCACCCGTGATTACATAATTTGCTCTCCTGTTCTGGAAATGTAGCTATGTATTTTGGTGCATCAGGGGAAGCTGAGCTCTTTTGAAAAATCTGGCCCCAATCGTGTGTGTAGAACCTTTCTAAAATCCTGGCCTAGGTGGGGCACCCAAAATCATGGCACTCAGAAGCAGTGGATACATTGAAAAATGTTAGCCTTAGTGTAGAAAACAATTTTAAAAATTCAGAGGGGTAGCCATGTTAGTCTGGATCTGTAAAAGCAGCAGAAATCCTGTGGCACCTTATAGACTAACAGACGTTTTGGAGCGTGAGCTTTCGTGGGTGAATACCCACTTCGTCAGACGCAGGTAGTGGAAATTTCCAGGGGCAGGTATATATATGCTAGCAAGCAAGCTAGAGATAACGAGGTTAGTTCAATCGGGGAGGATGAGGCCCTGTTCTAGCAGTAGGGGTGTGAAAACCAAGGAGGAGAAACTGGTTCTGTAATTGGCAAGCCATTCACAGTCTTTGTTAGTCCAGAGCTGATGGTGTCAATTTGCAGATGAACTGAAGCTCGCAGTTTCTCTTTGAAGTCTGGTCCTGAGTTTTTTTGCTGCAGGATGCCACCTTAAGGTCTGCTATAGTGTGGCCAGGGAGGTTGAAGTGCTCTCCTACAGGTTTTTGTGTATTGCCATTCCTGATATCTGATTTGTGTCCATTTATCCTTTTCCGTAGTGACTGTCCAGTTTGGCCGATGTAATAGCAGAGGGGCATTGGTGGCATATGATGGCGTATTTACATTGGTGGACGTGCAGGTGAATGAACCAGTGATGGTATGGCTGATCTGGTTTAGGTCTCGTGATGGTGTCGCTGGTGTAGATATGTGGGCAGAGTGGCATCGAGGTTTGTTGCATGGATTGGTTCTTGAGCTGAGTTACTATGGTACGGTGTGCAGTTGCTGGTGAGAATACGTTTCAGGTTGGCAGGTTGTCTGTAGCAAGGATTGGCCTGCCACCCAAGACCTGTGAAAGTTTGGGATCGTTGTCCAGGATGGGTTGTAGATTTTTGATGATGCATTGGAGGGGTTTTAACTGGGGGCTGTATGTTATGTCCAGTGAGTCCTGTTGGTTTCTTCTTGGGTTTGTCTTGCAGTAGGAGGCTTCTGGGTACACATCTGGCTCTGTTGATCTGTTTCCCAATTCCTCGTGAGAGTATTGTAGTTTTGAGAATGCTTGGTGGAGATTTTGTAGGTGTTGTCTCTGTCTGAGGGGTTAGAGCAGAATGCGGTTGTACCTCAGTGCTTGGCTGTAGACAATGGTCGTGTGATGTGCCCGGGATGGAAGCTGGAGGCATGAAGGTAGGCATAGCGGTCGGTAGGATTTCGATATAGGGGAAAGCACTCTCCTGTAGGAGAGCACTTCAACCTCCCTGGCCCACACTATAGCAGACCTTAGGGTGGCCATTCTGCAGCAAAAAAACTTCAGGACCGACTTCAAAGAGAAACTGCTGAGCTTCAGTTCATCTGCAAATTTGACACATCAGCTCTGGACTAAACAAAGACTGTGAATGGCTTGCCAATTACAGAACCAGTTTCTCCTCCCTTGGTTTTCACACCCTACTGCTAGAACAGGGCCTCATCCTCCCCGATTGAACTACCCCTCGTTATCTCTAGCTTGCTTGCTAGCATATATATACCTGCCCCTGGAAATTTCCACTACCTGCGTCTGATGAAGTGGGTATTCACCCACGAAAGCTCACGCTCCAAAACGTCTGTTAGTCTATAAGGTGCCACAGGATTCTCTGCTAATTTTAAAAATTATCACTTGAATTATGAACATAATTAATAGTAAAAATAACTATTTAATGAGTTTCTTTCATAGCCTGAACAGTAACTCAAATATAAAATTGAATAAACTGAAGTTTTAGTCCACTTCTATGAAAAGGACCTACTCTTGCTGCCCTTCATTGGATGAGAAAAGATTGCGGGATCTGATCCCCTGTCTTCACAACAGTTTTCAATACCCATTTTAATGCCACTATGCATAGTCAATGTTCAGGGCAAAACACTGATAGTTGCAATCAAACTGGTTTTCTTTTTTTAAAATGCTTTTGGTATCTTAGCATTTGCTGTAGTATGGACAGGACATACGTGTGCTTCATGAGCTAGAAGCAAAGCTTGCTTGGAAGCATATTGTCAAATCATTGTGCATTTTTAATACTCAATTAAAATCACAAGCTGGTCAGCTCCTGTAATATAGTTTCAAAAGAGATTTTGAAAACAAAGTAATTTAACATTAATCTCAACTCTCAGATCTATGTGAGAAATCAACTTTCTATTAAATTTCACATCATCTTGCACTTGTGATCTCCCCCTCTCTTCCTTCTCTCCTCCCAATTATGATATTCTGTTCCATGTTTAAGAGTAACTTAAACTGTCCTTCGGGCTTGTCTAAACACAAAAGTTGTACCCATTTTAACTACAGTGATAGGTTATCTTGTAAGGTAGTATGGAGGCAGACATACTGGTATTAAGGTGCTTATACCACTACAACTTTTTCCTGTAAGGGAATTAAGATAACTGCATTAACACTTTGGGGTTGTAATGCTTTAATTTCAGCAGAAATTCACATCTCACATACAAAACCCATGTGTAGCTGAGGCGTTATTGAATCAGGACAAAAGGAAACTTGTTTGCTCTGCAGTGTCAACAAGCAATCTAATCGCAGATCCTCTTAATCAGGGCCCTCCAGTTACTTCATCCCAACTTACATTTGTTCTTGTCCCCATAGTGAAGACATACCTTATGAAAGGATACTGACATAGCTACAGCACCACAGCTATGCTGGCATCACCCCATAGTTTAGACACAGCATATACCAACAGCAAGGGTTTTCCTGTCAATGTAAGAGCTCCACCTCCCTAAGCAACAGTATCTGGGTTAAAAGAAGCCTTCATCTATGAACCTAGCATGTCTACGTGAGGGCTTAGGCTGGCACAGCTGTGTTGCTCAGGTGTGTGGATTTTTAAGTGTAGACCAGGCTCTGATCTTGCAAATAAACAGGTGTTTAACTTCACACGCTGACTTCAGTGGGGCTATTTTACAGGATCAGAACTTTATCATGTAACTCCCCTCTAACCTCTTACTCCAATCTGTCATTTAAGATGCCTAGTTTATTCACTTCTTCCACAAGCACCTCTGGTTTCCCCCCACCCCTGCACTGTTACAGAATCTCCACCTCATTCTGATTAGCTAAACTGCTACCCTCTCTTTGTTCAATAGCTCTCATTTATGCTGACAACGTTTGAGTTATAACTTTTATTTAACCCCCCCGTCAACTCTTTATTGAGCCATCAAGATAATACTCGTGCCTAAAACTCTGCACTTGTTACTGTCACTCTTAACTCTATAGCCAGCCATGCATTACTGACATGCATTACTAAAAACTAGATTGCACATTCTTTCTTTGTGCAGGGATGTCTTTCTATTTTGTTCCGAAGAAAGGGCTACTAAATCATGTGTGAAATAATGGTGCACTTGTTTAACTGTCCTTTCCAAGTTATAGGGTTGATTCTGCAACATACACTTACATTTTGCAAGTAGTCCTATTGGCTTCAAAGGTCTGATCCAAAATCCATTGTAGCCTGTAGGAATATTTTCATTGCCTTTGGTTCAGGCCTCAAGTGAGTGCAGGATGGTTTGCAGGACCAGACATCTACTGCATTTTACTAATATTAACTGAAAAATCTAGGTGCTTTATCGTCACCTTAGAAGACATTTACACCATAAAACTGTGGAGTGTAAAAAATCAGCAGAAAAAACTTACTGTATAACCTTTAAGTCTACTAAGTTGCCTGTGACTGAACCTGGCAAACTAAATGCAGTATTGACACGTGGGTGACTTGATGTTTTATTTGTTGTCAATGTGCAACTGTATTCCCAAGTAATGTCTTATCGCAATCCGTGTCATGAATAAAGGTATTCAGATTAATACTGAAATGACTTTCATAGCTGTATCGCAACAAGAGCCACAGCTTTATTCAAGTAGATGATTTATGCAGTAAGTATAAATGTGCATTTATCACAAAAGCTCCCCATATCCCTGTTCTCCTATGAAAAGAAATAAGGAAAGCTTCCCTGCTGCTCCAATGTGCCTGATACACTGTATTGTGACTGTAGCCAAGGCCTGCAGCAAGTGTTCAGCATCTGAATGTACTTGTGTCAAATGGCTGCAGCGATAATAGGCTGCGGATGATGCAGCCTGCATCTTTAGGTCTCCAGAGAGCCCTGCGCTGATAAGCCAAGCTTCGTTCCACTGCGGCATTCCAAAGACTAAAGACAGCAGCAGTGGGCAGGCTTATGGCTTTCAGAGGAGGGTAGGGAGAAGCAGTGTGTGTAAAAGAGCTCATTGGTCCACCACTAAATGTCTGTGATTGGAGCATGGTTTCAGTGCATATTGCCAGTGTCAGGAAATAAGGGATATTATTTTGCCTGCTTTGTTTTCTGTAACTCTAATCAAGATCCAGTGGAAAGAATGCCACGCAAACGTCTTAATCTCAAAACTGCTTTGCAGGTTAATAAAATATTTGTTGTGGTGAAATTGCCTATTTTGCTGTGTGTTTTAGAAATTTACACTATCTCACTAATCTGGAAAGATGTGCCAGGAGACTTAAGGAGAGAGTGGGAGTTGTAGCTAAGAGTTCCTCTAATTTTTTTTATACTTCTCTAGGTATACACCGATGAACACAGTGTTAACAATAACTAATATTTATACAAGCTGTTTTTAAACAGTCATTTACAGTTTTTAAATAACTTTAAGTTCACTTATACCAATTTGGCTTAATACTCTTTCCTCACCTTGAATTAGCAACATTAATTAACATGACTCTCAGGGCTGGTGGCATCAGAGGTGCAGTGTTTTTGCAGAGTTACGTGACTGATGATAAAACTCAGGGTATGCCCGTACTGCAAGTGAAGATGTGACTATAGCATGGGTCAGAATACTTGTGTTACCTGTGCTAGCTAGATAAAAGATAACAATAGCCGTGTAGACATGGTGGCACAGGCCAGTGATCAGAGTTCCTGGAGATATGGAGAGGGGAGTGTTAAATGGATCAATTTTCTTGTTTTCTTTCTCCTCGCTTTCAGTTGAATGTATCACTAACTCTGACTGGGAGCAAAGAAGCTAAAGCAAAAAGCTGATATTTTCATATGACAATGGTAAAGAATCACAGTGAAGTTCCTTTCTTCTAATATTGAATGAGAAACTTCATTAGAATAAGGAAAAGGTATTATCATTACTGTTGTTTATTTGTCTCTGTTTCATTGCAGAGCTTGTCTATATTCTTCCCCAGTGCCCTTCCTGCTACAGATGGAAAAGAAACTGGAATGAGGGCATATTCACAATATTGATAACATTGCCCCTCTGCTAAGCAGTATTAGATTTTGGAGCCTCACAAGGCTGTTCATAGTTTTGGAGCAAAAATAGATGTGTTCATGGTGTAAACAAACAAATTGCACTACAAAAATTACCAGAGTCAGAGGCGACACATGGGAACAGGTCATATGGGTCATGTGCCTTGCCCAGACTGGCTGCTTGGCTTGTGTTGAGCATGCTCATTAACACTGCTGAAACTGGCTGCCCTTACTCTGCCTCCCCCACTATCTCTGACCTGTTTTCTGTTTTTGATCCTGTTTTCTGAAGCGAGGATGGTAAAAACAGCACACAGGTAACTAGTTTCCTGTGGCAGAGACCTTGGGCCCAGCAATTCTGCCCTGTCCCTAAGCAAGCAGCAGCTCTCTTCCTATGGCTCTCTCCAGGGAGCCTCCCACAGACTCCCAGCCAAAAACTGACTGCTTGAAGCTTAACACCCACTTAGAGCTGGGTGTGTAAATTCCAGGCTTAGGAGACGTTCTCCAGTTAGCTCTGAGCTGGCACACTAAATAGAGTGTGGACCATCTTGCCACTTGCACTGCCAGGGCTATAAGCCCCAAGTATGTGCCTTTGGTCTGGGCACTCTATTTACAGCATGCTAGCCCAAAATCATGTGTCTTCAATTTGGGAATCACCTTCCACCCCTCAGCTCCAATTATAGACGTAACTTCACACTATCTTTGTGAGAATTTCTCATGGGTAGTTAAACTGTGTGTTAAACTCACAACCCTTGCTCCAGCCCTGCCTCCATTGTCAGAAGAGGTGCCTGGCTATCAAGATTCCTTTGGTGTAGCTCTTGTTCAACACACAGGAAGCTCTGGATGGGGGTAGGGGTAGGGGTGGGGGTTGGGGTGTTTTTTTTTTTTTTTTTTTAAATGTCAGACAAAGGAGATTGCCTTAACCCACATCGTACTTTTTAATGACACACTGGTGTTTGTTATCAGAGAAAGCAATCAACACCTCTTTCATAATGATATACTAATATGGCAATGGATCCAACATGCTGGAGAGCCAATGTTGGGAGAACAGCTATCTAACTTATCCAGGCATACCTGCCACATGCTGGCCACTATGATATATGTGGGCACTACATCACAAATACTTCTGTGTGGCAGGAAGGAGGAATTTCTAGTAGCCACTTAATGCTTTTTACCCTTAGAGACTTGTGCCTACAGTATGGTCAAACTCTGTGAAACATTATCTCAGATTCTGATGTTAGTTAATAATCAGGTCAAATGGAGGGAGGGTAAGAAAACAAGTTGGTGTCTCTTCTACTCCCCTTCGGTGACTGACCTTTAAAAAAAGAGGAAGAGTGGAATTTCCCCCCTTCTTGCAAATGCTTAGAAAAAGAACTGGTATTGCTTCACTGTTCTTGTAGAAAGCATTAATCTAATGTGCTTAGTTTGTAAATGCGTTGCTAGAAAATAAACTTATTAGCCATGAGGGAAAAAAACAGAAGTAAAATATTAATGTTTCTGCTGCTTTTGCTCCCTTGCCTCATTGTACTGTGAATATTTAGTTTTATTAGCAGAGCTGGATCACACAAAGTGTACCTCAGAAAAACATGTTGTAGCAACCTGAAGCTTTCAGGGATGCACTTCACTGCAAAGAAGATCTATTAAAAGGAATTGTGCTGCTTGACCATCCAAGAGAAACACAATGATTTCCTAAAATGAAGTCTAATAGAAACTGTCAGTAATACCTATAAAACTCTTGACAGAAAAGTACACTGCCTCTGTTTTCCATGTTGGCCTTTGGAATTATGTCCAGTTGTGCTTCCATCATAACAGTGGAATAATTTTCTTCAGAGACTCTGAATACTAAGATTTAACCTTGAGAATAGAATGTATGATATAATAAAGTATACGGCTTTATATACGACATTCATATTGACTTTTTAAAATGGTGTGTAATGTTGATTACCTATGGCTAAATTCTGCTTTCAGTCGCTCTGGTGTAAATCTAGAGCAACTTCAGTGAGACAAGGAGTTGTTATTTTGGATTTGTATTGGGATAACTAAGAACAGAGTTTAGCTCATGTCCTGGAAAAAAAAATGATTGCAAATGATCAGTCTTATTAAATTGGTGGCATATTATTGCATGAATTTAGAAAAAAATTCTAGTAACTGCCCATGCAGTGTAATAATACTATTTCAAATGAAAAGATGATTTCTTTGGTACCCTATATCTTTTTCTTAAAAATTTTCCATAACTTAAGTATCTATGTGGTGACAGTCTATTTTACAAACTCACTCAACAGCTTTATAATGACTGTTCCACATTTCAACAAAAGAAACTATATCCCTGTCCAAAGCAGAAAAGTGAGCTACAAAGCATGTTTATTCTTAGTTGCAACAGAGTCCGGTGGCACCTTATAGACTAACAGACGTATTGGAGCGTAAGCTTTCGTGGGTGAATACCCACTTGGTCAGATGAATGACGAAGTGGGTATTCATCCACGAAAGCTTATGGTCCAATACATCTGTTTAGTCTATAAGGTGCCACAGGACTCTTTGTTGGTTTTTACAGATCCAGACTAACACGGCTGCCCCTCTGGTACTTGTTCTTAGTTGGAACATTATATGTGGAGTTGGTAAACTAATGTAATGGAGAGGGTGAATGATTGGTACAACTAAAACACATTTGTATAGCCACATGGGTTATACACTGTACACTCGCTACACCTATTATTCCAAGTCAATGACATAGCAAAAGAGACAATTTAGCAATGTTAGACACAGTGTCACTTCTGTAAACTAGCCAGAGCTATAGTGTAGTGATGCTCACTGCTGAATAACTGGATTAGAATTCCATTTAGATATCTGTTTCATGAAGGGGGATCATAGTTCACTGATCTGGCTGAAATGACAAAGAAGAAAAGAGTCTATCCGATTTGTGGAAAAAAGTTATAACCCTTCACCTTTAAATATGACTGCAGCGTTTCACTGAAGATGTGGTGTTAGTGTACCTTACTAGATGACTGCGAGAGATAGAAAAATATCACTGGAATCATAACTGGCCTTTTTCAAACTAAAATTAAGGCAGATATGCGAAGACCAATAATCATCAATGGGGAATATTTTCAAAATGTAGTTTTAAAAAAGAAGCAGATGCAGGATTTGACTATCCCTGTACATAGAATGTTGTTTGAGTTGACATTGACCAGGCTGTCTGTATGAAGAAGTATTAAGAAAAACTTTTATGTTTATGATAGATCAAAGGTGGGATGTGCGTAAGAAGCAGTGAGATCAGCAGTCACTTCAAATTATACAACAAATTGAATGTCTCATGTTTTTTTAATCAATTTTACAGAAACTTAACTGATTTCTGGAAAACAGCTCAAATACTGAGCTGAAGTGCAGGGCCAGCTCCAGGCACTGGCTTATCAAACAGGTTCTTGGGTCAGCAACTCCAGAGTGGGGCGGCACTTTCACGTATTCGGCGGCAATTTGGTGGAGGGTCCCTCACTCTCGCTCGGAGCGAAGGACCTCCTGCTGAATTGCCGCAGATTGTGATCGCGGCTTGCTTGCTTGCTTGTTTTGTTTTGTTTTGTTTTGGCTGCTTGGGGTGGCTAAACCCTTGGAGCTGGCCCTGCTGAAGTGGGATGTAATTTGAGCTATTAATTAACATCCTGTTGTACTACTCTTTGTACTATAAAACAAGTGATCTGTTAATCCTAATGGACTATAGCATAATTAGAGATGGCACAACAAATCTGGGAGTGCCTCTGGTAATTGGCTGAGCCTTAATCAGTGGGCGGGGCATTAATTCAGGTCAGAGCTTTATAAAGCCGCGCACAAGCAACCAGGGAGCTTGCAACCAGGGAGTTGGGAAGGGAAGGGGGGTCCCTTGTCAGTCCTACCTGTTCCCCTGTAGTCCCCTTAAAACCTATAATCCAAACCATATTCCAAAACCCCTTTCTTTAAACCACCCTTCCATTAACTAGGAGACAATGCAGGCAGAAGCCCAGCAGCAGAATGGGGGCTTTCCAGTTTATTGCGCTGAGTGTAGCATGTATGATTACCTGCCTTGTGGGCGGGTGCCATATGTGTGCAGTCGGTGCAAGGAGCTCCTGTCCCTCAGAGACCACGTATGGACTTTGGAGGCCAGGGTGGCGGAACTGGAGGCAGAGAGATATGTTGATGAGGCTTTCCAGGACACTGTAGAATTGTCCCACCTCCGCTCAGACAGCCTCTGTGCCGTTGAGGAGGACGAAAGGCCCAGGGAAGCAGAGCAGTCAATGGGAGTAGAGGGAAACCTTCCCATAGTTGGGACCCTCCTCCCAGATGGTGCTGGGGTTGCCTCTCGTACTGAGGTTACCTCTCCAGGGGAGGGAGCTCCAGTTGCTAGGAAAAGGCAGGTGTTAGTAATGGGAGATTCGATCATTAGAAACATAGATAGCTGGGGTTGTGATGACCGGGAGACCCGTATGGTGACTTGCCTGCCTGGTGCGAAGGTTGCGGATCTCTCGAGGCATCTAGACAGACTTCTGTGTAGTGCTGGGGAGGAGCCGATGGTCATGGTACATGTAGGTACCAGATGTCCTGGAAGCCAAATTTAGGCTGCTAGAGAAGAGATTCAAATCCAGGACCTCTATGGTGGCATTCTCAGAAATGCTCCCAGTTCCACGCTCAGGACCAGGTAGGCGGAGCTTCAGAGTCTCAATGCGTGGATGAGACGATGGTATAGAGAGGAGGCGTTTACGTTCATTAGGAACTAGGGAAACTTTTGGGATAGGGAGAGTCTATACAGGAGAGATGGGCTCCACCTAAACCAAAGTGGAACCAGACTGCTGGCACTAAACATTAAAAAGGTTGTAGAACAGTTTTTAAACTAGGAGATGGGGGAAAGCCAACTGCTGCAGAGGAGCATGTGGATCGGACACAGCCTTCTCTTAGGGGAGAGTCTGATGATAGGAATCTCCAGGTTATAGTCAGTGTAGTGGGGCAGATTCCCCCACTCCTTGGGAGAGTGGGCTGGGGCAGGCCAGGGGGCCTGTGCAGCCCAGGAGCCAATCAGAGAAGGGCTTATAGTGAGCCAATCAGGGCCCAGATTGTAGACAGCCAATCAGAGCCAGGCTCAGAGGTATATAAAGGCTGCCCAGAGCAGGAGCAGTCAGTCTGTCCCAGGCCTTTGAAGGGAGAAGGTCAGTCTCGGGGGGGAGGGAGGGAGGGACTAGCACCGTGGACAGCGCAGTGCTGGGCAGGCTCAAGGAAGCTAGAAAGCTCTAGCCCCTAGCCGCCAGGCTGCAGGCCTTGAAAGAAAGGGCCTAGCGGGTGCAAGGGGCAGTAGGGGAAGCAGCCCAGGGAAACAGACAGAGGAGGAAAAGGAGGAGGACAGCAAGGCTAACGCCAGAGGGTCCCTGGGTTGGGACCCAGAGTAGAGGGCGGGCCTGGGTCCCCCCCCACCCGCCTCCTGGCAGTACATCCAGCCACAAGCCATTACGGACCACGCCAGATCCCTGCTGAGAGGGATTAGACTTTGAGGGCGGGTGGTTGTAAAAGAAGGCTTGACTGGGGGACTGCTGACGATCGATCCCCGGAAGGGGATGCAGATGGACTGAGGGGCACTGCCGGAGGGCAGTGGCCTTGAAGAGGACGCCGCCAAGCAGGGAGCAACGCGGGTCCAGAGACGCCGACAGAGGGCAGAATAACGGACGGGACACCACCAGGAGGAGGCGCTCCACTGGAAATGAGCTAATTCCCAGGAGTGACCAGCAGGAGGCGCCAGGTGGTGCGTTCCAACCCGTTACAGTCAGGAACAGAGGACGGAAAAGGATAATGTAAGGACCGGATCAGATGATAAACAGTCACATAAAAAAGAATCTGCCACATCAGATAAGGGCAGACAAATAAGCAGGGACAAGTTTTTAAAGTGCTTGTACACAAATGCTAGACGTCTAAATAATAAGATGGGTGAACCAGCGTGCCTTGTGATAAAGGAGGATATTGATATAATAGGCATCACAGAAACCTGGTGGACTGAGGACAATCAATGGGACACAATCATTCTGGGGTACAAAATATATCGGAAGGACAGAACAGGTCCTGCTGGGGGAGGAGTGGCACTATATGTGAAAGAAAATGTAGATTCAAATGAAATAAAAATCTTAAGCGAATCCACATGTTCCATAGAATCGCTATGGATAGAAATTTCATGCTCTAATAAAAATACAATGTTAGGGATCTATTATCGACCACCTGACCAGGACAGTAATAGTGATGATGAAATGCTAAGGGAAATTAGAGAGGCTATCAAAATTAAGAACCCAATAATAGTGGGGGATTTCAATTATCCCCATATTGACTGGGAACATTTCACTTCAGGATGAAATGCAGAGATAAAATTTCTCTTGCCGGTACCGCCCGACGCACACCGACCCGACATCCGCGACTTAGGACTTACCGGTCTGTAATTGCCGGAGATCACCTCTAGACGCCCTTTTTAAAATATTGGTGTTTACATTAGCTAACTTCCAGTCACTGGAGTACCGAAGCCGATTTAAAAGACAGCTTAAAACATTAGTTAATGAGTTCTGACTTCACATTTGAGATCTTTCAACTCTTGTCGTAATGCCACCTGGTCCAGGTGACTTGTTTAATGTTGAGTTTATCAATTAATTTCCAAACTCCTCTAGTGGACTCTTTCAATTCTGATGACAGTTCCCTCAATTTCACCTACAAAAGCGTCGGCTCAGGTTTGGAATCTCCCTAACATCCTCAGCGTGAAAACTGAAGAAAGAATCCATTTAGTTTCTCCACAATGACTTTATCGTCTTTAAGAGCTCTTTTGTATTCTTTGTCATCAAAGGGTCCCCACTGGTTGTTAGCAGGCTTCCTGCTTACTATGATGCTTACTTTAAAACATTTTGTTTACCTTTGGAGTTTTTTGGCTAGCCGTTCTTCAAACTTCGTCTTTGGCTTTTGTTATTACCACTCTTCCACTTAAGCTGCATTGGTTTGTGCTCCTTTCTATTTGTCTCACTAGGTATTTGACTTCCACTTTTTAAGGGAAGTTCTTTTCCCTCTCACTGTTTCTTTTACATGGTTGTTAAGCATGGTGCTCTTTTGTCCTTTTACCTGTTGTTTCTTTAATTTTGCGGTTATACATTGGATAGTTGGGCCTCTATTATGGTAGTCTTTATTTAAAAGGCCCCATGCAACTTGCAGGATTCACTTTAGTCACTGTACTTTAACTTTTGTTTAAACTAACCCCATTTTTTGTAAGTTCCCTCTTTTGAAATAAATGCCACAGTGTTTGCTGTTGAGGGTTTCTTTCCCCCACGGGATGTGAATGCTATTTATTACGGTCACTTATTTCTAAAGCAGGTTCTGCTATAGTTTACCTTTTGGACCAGCTCCTGCGCTCCACTCAGGATTAATCTAGAGTTGCCTCTCCCCTTGTGGTTTCCCGTACCAGCTGCTCCATGAAGCAGTCATTTAAAGTATTAGACACATAGAAAAACATAAACTGTTGAGCAATAGTCAACATGGTTTCTGTAAAGGGAAATCGTGTCTTACTAATCTATTAGAGTTCTTTGAAGGGGTCAACAAACATGTGGACAAGGGGGATCCAGTGGACATAGTGTACTTAGATTTCCAGAAAGCCTTGACAAGGTCCCTCACCAAAGGCTCTTACGTAAATTAAGCTGTCATGGGATAAAAGGGAAGGTCCTTTCATGGATTGAGAACTGGTTAAAAGACAGGGAACAAAGGTAGGAATTAATGGTAAATTCTCAGAATGGAGAGGGGTAACTAGTGGTGTTCCCCAAGGGTCAGTCCTAGGACCAATCCTATTCAATTTATTCATAAATGATCTGGAGAAAGGGGTAAACAGTGAGGTGGCAAAGTTTGCAGATGATACTAAACTACTCAAGATAGTTAAGACCAAAGCAGATTGTGAAGAACTTCAAAAAGATCTCACAAAACTAAGTGATTGGGCAACAAAATGGCAAATGAAATTTAATGTGGATAAATGTAAAGTAATGCACATTGGAAAAAAATACCCCAACTATACATACAATATGATGGGGGCTAATTTAGCTACAACGAGTCAGGAAAAAGATCTTGGAGTCATCGTGGATAGTTCTCTGAAGATGTCCACGCAGTGTGCAGAGGCGGTCAAAAAAGCAAAACAGGATGTTAGGAATCATTAAAAAGGGATAGAGAATAAGACTGAGAATATATTATTGCCCTTATATAAATCCATGGTACGCCCACATCTCTGAATACTGTGTACAGATGTGGTCTCCTCACCTCAAAAAAGATATTCTAGCACTAGAAAAGGTTCAGAAAGGGCAACTAAAATGATTAGGGTTTGGAGAGGTCCCATATGAGGAAAGATTAAAGAGGCTAGGCCTCTTCAGCTTGGAAAAGAGGGGTTGGTGGGAGATATGATAGAGGTATATAAAATCATGAGTGATGTAGAGAAAGTGGATAAAGAAAAGTTATTTACTTATTCCCATAATACAAGAACTAGGGGTCACCAAATGAAATTAATAGGTAGCAGGTTTAAAACAAATAAAAGGAAGTTCTTCACACAGCGCACAGTCAACTTGTGGAACTCCTTATCTGAGGAAGTTGTGACGGCTGGGACTATAACAATATTTAAAAGGGAACTGGATAAATTCATGGTGGCTAAGTCCATAAATGGCTATTAGCCAGGAAGGGTAAAGAATGTTGTCCCTAGCCTCTGTTCGTCAGAGGATGGAGATCGATGGCAGGAGAGAGATCACTTGATCATTGCCTGTTGGCTTCACTCCCTCTGGGGCACCTGGCATTGGCCACTGTCGGTAGACAAATACTGGGCTAGATGGACCTTTGGTCTGACCCAGTACGGCCGTTCTTATGTTCTTATGAGTGTGTGAAATATGATCTTGGTTCTAAATTAGCAGATTGAGTCACAGATTTCAAGGTCAGAAGGGACTGTTGTAGTCACCTACTCTGACCTTCTCCTTAGCACAGGTGGTAGAACTGCACTCATTGCTCCATGTGCTCAAAACAACCTTTTACTTTTATAGCAGACAGAACCAAAAACTCTGCACCCACCTATGAACTTTGGACTGTTTTGTGCTGTTTTACATGGCTTAGTGCTTTACATTCTGAATACATTTTCCTGATGACATCTTCTTCAATTTATAATAAAAAAAAATCTGTGCAGAAGGATTGTATATTTAAAAGCTGCTAACACACACAATTTTGGGGGAAAAAAGGGGAAAAAGGTACCTGTTAGATCATGAATTCTGGCTGATATCTGCATGTCTCCTCTCAGAGAGGAGATGTTTGACGTAAAAACAAAAGTCAAAGATCTCTCTCTCTCTCTCTCTCTCTCTCTTTTTCTCTCTCTTAGGAATGTTTCTAAGATATAACTAAAATATCGGAAGAGCTTACTTTTATCAAGCCAAAATTCTTCAAGATATCTTAAACTCAGTGTGTAAGTTTTGTGTAACTAAACAAAATTAGTGACTAAAAAGTGTTTGACAACTATTTAAAGAATTTCTGAAAGAAAGCAATGCAGTTGTTAGCTACCATGTTATCTATTCCATAGGTAGAAATATTGGTTCCAAAATGTGTAGCTCATTCTAATTCTAGTACTTACACTAAGAAATCCTGACTTACTGAATTTTGTAATCAGAGGGACTTGTTCACCATTTCAAAGTCCTATTCATCATCAGATTAGCAGGAGATAAGTATGCCAAAATTTTTATGGCTGACTTAGAACAATGCTCCCTCAGCTCTTGTCCCTTAGTGTCCCTACTCTACTTGTGCTACACTGACATCTTCTTCGTCTGGACCCATGGAAAGGAGGCCCTTGAGGAATTCCACCAACAATTTCCACCCCACCATCAACCTCAGCCTGGACCAGTCCACACAAGAGATCCACTTCCTGGATACTATAGTGCAAATAAGTGATGGTCACATAAACACCACCCTATACCAGAAACGTAGAAGTCATCTACTACAGGACAGGCCCAACTAAGAAAGTAACAGAACTCCACTAGCCGTCGTCTACAGTCCCCAACCTCTCCAGCGCATCATCAAGGAACTGCAACCTATCCTGAAGGACAATCCCTCACTCTCACAGACCTTGAGAGAAGGCCACTCCTTGCTTACAGACAGCCTCCGAACCTGAAGCAAATACTCACCAGTAACAACCACACAACAAAAACACTAACTCAGGAATCAATCCCTGCAATAAACCGTGTTGCCAACTCTGTTTGCATATCTATTCAAGGGACACCATCATAGGACCTAACCACATCAGCCACGCTATCAGGAGCTCGTTCTCCTGCACATCTACCAATGTGATATATGCTAGCAGTGCCCCTCTGCCATGTACATTGGCCAAACTGGACAGTCTCTACGCAAAAGAATAAATGGCCCCACATCCGACATCAAGAATTGTAACATTCAGAAACCAGTAGGAGAGCACTTCAGTCTCCCTGGACACTCAATAACAGCCTTAAAAGTGGCGATTCTTCAAGAAAAAAAACTTCAGAAACAGACTCAGCGAGAAACGGCAGAACTGGAATTAATTTGCAAACTGGACACCATCAAATTAGGCCTGAATAAAGACTGGGAGTGGATGGGTCACTACAAAAAGTAATTTTCCCTCTGCTGATACTTACTCCTTCTTGTCAGCTGTTTGAAAATGGCTGACATTCACCTTGATTGCATTGGCCTTGTTAGCACTACAAAAGTAATTTTCCCTCTCTTGATGATATTCACTCCTTCTTGTCAACTGTTCAGAACAGGCCACTTCCACCTTAATTGAATTGGCCTCATTAGCACTGCCCCCTCCCACTTGGTAAGGCAACTCCCATCTTACTGTATTTTTCACTCCATGCATCTGATGAAATGAGTTTTAGCCCACAAAAGCTTATGCCCAAATAAATTTGTTAGTCTCTAAGGTGCCACAAGGACTCCCTCATTGGTTTTGCTGCTACAGACTAACACGGCTACCACTCTGAAAGAAGAGACAAGTGTTTACTCTGACTTCATTTTATATGGAACATTACTTAAGTTTTCATTGGAACTGTGGGGTAGACTCCTGACTACCTCACTTCCATTAGGGAAACCTTAAAGATATGAGGCTCGCTAACAAAAGCTGTAACATATAATATGGTGTTTCAGTATGTGCTTAAGTATGTTGTTTCAGCAATAGCTCTGCAGCAGACTATGAAGAAAGGGCATTATCTTTTTTGGATGGGATTTTCTGAAGTGCCTAGTTGATTTAGGAGCAGAAATTCAAGTCCTTTAGTTGCTTATGTACTGATACCAGGCTTTGGTTAACATTTAGGGGAGGAAGGATAGGGAGAGAATGATGTTCTCAGCCATCTGTTCTGGGAAATAATGTTCCATTGAAGTAATCACAGTACAGAGAGAGTGAAACTACAGGAAATCTCTTAATCTTTAATCCAGTTGTTAAATTTCTGGATTCTAACCCAGATTTTAGACTTGCACTGTTCGGAAGATTTTAGCCAGTTAAAATTTTTTAACTAGGGGAACACTTATTAGAGTAAAGTGGCATTAAGAACATGGCACAATTTCCATTTAGACAAAAATCCTTAATTAGGCTCAGATCCAAGTTCCAAACCCCTTTGTGCCAGTGGAGGATAATGACTATTTCCCCACTCTGCCTAAGTAGGCCTTTGATGTAGTAGGTAAAGTATCAAATTAGAGTAAGGTTGTTAAAAAAAAAACTAGAAGGAGAATGGGATATCAGAGTGCAGTAAGAATTCTGATCTTGATCCAAACCAACCAAAAAATCAGTGGAAAGACTCCTAGTGACTTCAGTGGTCTTCGTCACAACCAGGATGTGGGCAATCAGGACTAGCAATTAAGATCAGTAGTCATGCCTAGTGGTTGGAGCAGGAGCCAGTGGCCAAGCCTGGGGTCAGAGCTGGAGCCAGAACCAGGAGTCAAACCAAATGTCAGAACCAGAGTCAGGAATCAGAAGTCAAGCAAAGGGCCAGTGCCAAAGGCAGAAGCTGGGAGTTAAGCCAAATGTTAGACCCAGAATCAAGATATCTAGCCAGGAATCAGAGATGAAAAGCATTGTCAGTCTGAAGCAATGAACAAGTGCAGAGTCCGTTGTAGCCACAGGCTGGTTACTTCCAGGTTGTATAGGAAGCTTCCTGAAACACTTTCCATGCTCAGATAGTATCCAGTCCAATCGGAGGTCATGGGGATAGTGTCAAACAGGTCTTCTATGGCAGGCACTTCCTGTAGTGCTTAATTCCCCAAGGTTTATAAGACATTGCCTGCAGCTTTGCTATAGATGTCAGATTGTGGCATGGAAGCATTAGTCACCTGTGGCCTGTGGAACTGGGTTTTAGTTCTATGGATCTTTACATGTTGAATCAAGCTCTCAGCCTCTTATAAGTGCTTAAATACATATTTGTTCCAGAAAAGTAAGAAGCTAATCTTGATAAAATTATTAACTGCTGACCGTGTGCAATCTTAATTATAGTCAGATAATGTGTATAGAGTCTTGAACATGTGAAGTGCTGTGTAACTGCACGTATTTTTTTCTTTTCTTTAGAAGCACCTTTATTGGGTAGAAATGTATATAAGGACTATTCCAGATCTTAATGGAAGATAAGTGGAGTTTTTCCACTTTCTTCAGTTGGACCAGGATGTTAGTTTTAAGAAGATGTAATTTAACTAAATGAAATTCTAGAAAGTTAAATCCTATTAAACTGTAACTGAAGAAGGAAGTGGTGTTGCTGCTCTTGACTTGATAACTAATACAAACAATAAAACACACTTACATCCATATAGAGCCTTCTACTTCAGTTGAATATTCATTAAAATATAAACACTTATGTTAATAATTTTGAGTTAGCAAGTACACACTTCTCTTTAAGTACTATTTACATACTAAACAGGAATTGTCAAGTATAGCAATTTTAAGTTATTTCTCCTGCCACTGGAAAAAACCCAGTGATCATGTATTTAAGCTACAGGGGTGGGAGACGGAAGTATCTCCCCTTTCTCTGTTATCACCCTAAAGCTAAATGGTTTTTATTCAGAGTTTAATTTAGGTCAGACCAAGTATGTAAAATTTACTCCAGAGATTATTTTTTTTATAAGCCGTGTTTAGAAAAAGATTTAGATGGAAATTGATGTGCGTTCTTTACAGCAGTAGCTGCCATGTGACAAGTGCAGTATACAGTATTAAGGATCACAAAAATGTAGCCGGCTTTGGAGTGGAACCAAGCAGCCATGATGTGCCAGAAATACCGCTGTTCAGACTCCTACAATAGCTAAACTAGGCACTGACAAGGAGAATCCACAATGGGTTCAGCTGAATTGGTGCTGAAAGCTATCTCATTACAAATCCAGCTAGGGACTAAGCCATTTGCCATTATCTCACTAACTGGAGGTTATCTTAATAATAATAAAAAACCAGTGCTGGTAGAAAATTTAGTTAAAAGGAAAAGGTTAAGACTTATGTTTTTAGGTTTCATTTACTATCCTTTTGGGGATCTCGGCTAGATTTCTTTTTGTCAGTATGTCATGGCATCTGGATACTTATAGAGAGAGCGAGAGAGAGAGAGCAGTGCTTTGATTGATACACAGAGCTCTCTTTATGGCGACTGTAGGTCTGGCCAAGCACCTTCAGCTACAATTGCACAAAATATCTGAAAATCAGACCATACTTTTGTCTCTGTTTTTCTTGATCTAAACTAGAAAGCAACTGTCTGCCTTCAATCTAAATGACTTTGATATCAGCTTATTGGAAAAACAAAACAAATATAAAGTCTCCATGAAGACAGTGTTTTTTATGGCTATGGTGACTCTATGGTAGTTTACATTTTGAACTGAAACTCTAAAATTGAGAGCCTGCCAGCTTTAGAAGTTTAGACAGAGAAGTCATAACTATTACGCCTTTAACAGTAGCCACTGGATACTGACAACTGCTATGTTACAGGGGCGTGATAATCTTTTGTGATACCCATGCCAGGAAATTATCAGCATTCCTACATGTCTTGCCCGTATAAGAATAACAGTTCGTAGCTACATGCATCACACAAGATTGATTTTTTTTTTTTACATATTTTAAGAATAAAAGTAAAGACTCGAGTGTTTGAAAAATCACATACTGCATCTTGTTAAATGTGGAAAGTCACACATTTATACCCATCCCCTGGTTTTTAATAACAAGTGTTCATGTATCTGAACCCTCCAGCATGCAGTCTCTGCATTTATTTTGGTATATGATTATTTGAATCTTGTATTGTACATTGAAATGTCCAGTGTAAGTACATCCAGTGTTTTCTTTTTACTATTAGAAAAAAGCAAAAAAAAAAAAAANACATATGTAAAAACAAATTAAGCTAAGACTTTACATTAACATGCTCATATGTTTGCAAAAACAGAGACACTAAAAGAACAATGGACTAGAGCTAGGCAAAATTAAGCTAAAAACTTGTCACAAAAAAAATGCAGATTCAGGTAGACAAAATTTTTCATGAATACAAGTCAATTTCTGTGAATTATTTCATTCAGAAAAAAGCAAAAAAAAAAAAAAAAAAAAAAATATTGAGGTATAAGCAAAAATACTAGCTGTAGAGTGGGGTCTCAATTTTTTTTATTTTAATCTGAACTGGTCACAAAAAAAATGCAGATTCAGGTAGACAAAATTTTTCATGAATACAAGTCAATTTCTGTGAATTATTTCATTTAGAAAAAAGCAAAAAAAAAAAAAAATTATAAAACCTCTGTTAACAACATTATAGTTGAATTTAGTGACACAAAAGTCAAGTCATTTTAAAGTTAGGCAGGTTTTGAATTTAACCCTATAACTCTATCAGAGTCAATGGAGTTATACCAGGGATGAGTTTGGCTCATGGTTTCTATAGCAGGCACACCTCTTACTTTGCCGATGTAATTAAAGAATTAATAGAATAAATGGCTTGCATAATCATAAAAACAGTATTATACGTACAAGTAGACTGAGTTGCATCTGATGCAAATCTGTAATTTCAAACTTATTTTATGCTTAAATTTTCACCAATAATGCACTTATTAATTTAGAGCATGGTTTTGGGAATACTGCCATTTACTTGGTAGATTTGTTCCCTCTGTTTTTTGTGTTGACCACATTACTATTGTTTTTGCACTATAAGCAGTGTAGCTACAACTACATGTTTTTCCGAATCACCTATATTAAGGAGTGAGATTGGCAAAGGACATGCACAACTGGGCTTTAAAGCTCTTGATTCACTTGAATCTTTGAAAGGAAAGGATTAGGGTTAGGGTTAGATTTGACTCCCTCTCTTCCAGTGCTAGTTTGCCAAGTTTAGTGTAAATTGAAATAGGTACTTGCAAGTGCAAAATAGAAAAATACAGTATTTGCTGCATATTAATAACAGAATACTGAAACAATAGATTTTTTCATAACTAGTTGGCTATTGACTCTGATAGTCTTGTGACAAAGATTCTAAGACTTTCGATAGTGTGGATCACACGTCAACCGTTTGTCCTCTCGGGCCATCTCTTCTCCCATTTGCAACTGGGTGGATCACCTCCCTTCCCTTGCATAATCCCATCCAAGGTGCCCTGGCAACTACAGTAGTCCCTCTTGTAGGAAACTCACATTAGGAAAATTATTTTTTTAGCCATCTTCTAGTGGGATTTAACAAGTAGAAACCAGGAGAGTTAGCACCATAGAGCGACCAACTCACCCTATTATGGCTGTTAAGGGGGCGGAGGAGGGAGGGAGACAGGATCATGGGGAGAGACAAAATGATCTGCACCCAGGACTGAGAGCGGGGAACTCGTGTGTTTGGATATTTAAATCTCAGCTCAGAAATGAACTCCTCTCTGCCTCAGTTTCCTCATTCTCAGAATGTGGATAATACTGATGTAATTTACTGGTAAGTGTTTTGTGGGGATTAATTTTTGTTTTATAAAGCACTTTGACGATTAGATCTCTGAAAGTGCTGATTATCATTGGTGTATTTGGTTTAGACTACTCTTAATGGGGACACCATTAAACCATGAGTGCTGTTCCCACCAAGTTCAGTGTGAGGAGCAGAAAAACATACTAGGCCAGGAAAGTGAAATGTGTGGGATGTAGACAGCTGGGGTGCAGACTCATCCATCTTTTCTCCTTTCAGCATCAGAATGAGGTTGAATTTGACTTCATGCCTGTTCACTATCTCAGTTTGTTAGCTTTGCTTTAAGGTCCTGACGCTACCCCTGCTGAAATCCTCATTTTACTGACACAACTTAGTAGTGACAGCTGCCTGTTTTGTTGTTATACATAATTCTGGACAGAGATGGTGGTCCACAGAATAAGTTGATACATCAGTGTCTGGTACTGTTGGAAGAAGATGCAGGAGCTGACAGTTAATGTTTTTTGATCTTGTCATGGTCTAATTCCCCACTCTGAACCTTAGCGTCTAAAAGATGGGGTACCAGCATGAATTCCTCTAAGCTTGATTACCAGCTTAGAACCTGTAGCGCTGCCACCAACCAGGAATTCCAGTGCCTGGTACACTCTTGTCCCCCCAAAACCTTGCCCGGGGAACCCCAAGACCCAGACCCTCTGGATCTTAACACAAGGAAAGTAAACCCTTTCCCCCACCGTTGCCTCTCCCAGGCTTCCCCTCCCTGGGTTACCCTGGAAGATCACTGTGATTCAAACTCCTTGAATCTTAAACAGAGAGGAAAATGCACCTTCCCCCCTCCTTCTCTCTCCCCCTCCCAGACTCTCCCTGAGAGAGAAAGTAATCCTAACACAGAGAGAAATTAACCTTTCTCTCCCCCTTCCCTCCTTTCTCCCCACCAATTCCCTGGTGAATCCAGACCCCGTCCCCTGGGGTCTCACACCAGAATAAAAAAAACAATCAGGTTCTTAAACAAGAAACTTTAATTAAAGAGAGAAAAACAGTAAAAATTATCTTTGTAAATTTAAGATGGAATAGGTACAGGGTCTTTCAGCTATAGACACTGGGAATACCCTCCCAGCCTAAGTATACAAGTACAAATTAAAATCCTTTCAGCAAAATACAAATTTGAACTCCTTCCAGCCAAATACACATTTGCAAATAAAGAAAACAAACATAAGCCTAACTCGCCTTATCTACCTAGTACTCACTATTCTGAACTTATAAGAGCCTGTATTGGAGAGATTGGAGAGAAACCTGGTTGCACATCTGGTCCCTCTGAGCCCCCAGAGTGAACAACCACCAAAAACTAACAGCACACACAGAAACTTCCCTCCCTCAAGATTTGAAAGTATCCTGTCCCCTGATTGGTCCTCTGGTCAGGTGACAGCCAGGCTTACTGAACTTGTTAACCCTTTACAGTCAAAAGAGATATAAAGTACTTCTGTTCTATTAACTCCTACTATCTGTTTATGACATCTGTACTCACTCTTCCTACTGTACCCGTAAGTCAGGCTGCAAGGAATCTATAGGTAGGCATAGATAGAGCTTGCTTGACTAACTTGGCTCGTTTTAATTTTAAAGTGAATTTGTCCCCATGAAAGGTGCCAGGTAGACAGCCTTACAGATGGAAGTTACACTGCCTCTGATTGTACTTGCGCAGAGGAAGCTTCCTATGCGTCCCATTCATGTGCCTCAACATTGGTAGTTACTCTGTATAGGCCCCTGCCGGCAGCCACTTCTTACCTGTACACTGTACTGGCCCACTTTCACCTCTGGATACATTCCAGTCATAATTGACTCATTTTCACCTACAAAATGTACGTGTATTATGAGTGAGAGTGCCTCAAGAAGGAAGATTCTTTTAGTTCTCCTGCTACATCCTCTGAAGTAGAACATGGCTTCTTATTGATTTCAAGTCTAGCAATCAGTGTTGGCTGTTTTGAATCAGATTGCCTAGAAAACCAGTGTTGCTATTTATTTTTGGAAGTTGGAGCTGAGATTCTACTTTGTATTTCAATTTCTCCCAAATCACAGATCCTGTAGCTGTGAGCCATGTAGGAACCAAAGATTTGTACATGCATGTTTTGCTGCCCTCTAAGTGGACAGTTTTGACTGTTTGGCTCTCAAAATCTCAAATAACAGCTAATGGATAGGATGGGCAGGATTAATGATGGAACTAAATCACAATTCATGAATAGTTAGTTTGTGGGATGTAAAAATGTACATAATTTCTTGAGAGAGATGCTTTTCACCATCATGAGTGATGCTAGAAGCCATGTCAAGCATATTAAGAAAATCAAACCTTTGTCAAGAAGACCAAGAAGAAATTGTTTGGCTTGTGGTATGCAGGAACTCAAACTAAATGTTCGTAATGCTGTTTACTTTCATCTATGAACCTATTTGTAAACTTATGTTTTGAGTAGCCAAGAGACTTACATTTGGGTTTGAAGCAGCACTGTGATTTACTTGGCAAGAATGTAGCAATATCTTTTAATACACATGCTCAGGATGAATTTAACTCTTTATCATAACAAGAAAATATTCCTAGAAGCATAACACAAGGTGTATGGGGGTGGGGTGGGAGAAGTATCTGCTCAGTATCTCATACTTAGTCAGGTTCCAAAGTAAAAATACGCTTTTGACTGTGAGAAGTATTTTTAGTGCAAAATGTTTTTACTTCAAAAACATATGCAGTGAATAATTTCTTAAAATGATGTGATAACCATGTAAAAGCCTAATGAAAAAGGTCTTCTGACTACTTGATGGCTTAGTGCCACAGCTGTGTTACTAAAAAGCATGTATTTTAGTTGTGTGCCTCCATATCCTGGTGATTAGAGTCAGGTTTAAAACAATTTGTCAGCTACACTTTTTAAAGATGCTTTGTATCTTGGAGGGGTAGGGATTTGTGTGTGCGTGTGCGCACGAAATCTTAAATTCCTTACTCAGTTTCTGTTTGAGTCCTGAATGCAACAAAACTTCTACTGACATCAACATGTGATTTACTGGTGTAAGGACAGAGTAGAAACTGAGTACAGTTTTCAGGATTTGGATGTTGGTGGTTAAAATGAAGGCTTTGATTTTACTGTTTTTTCCCCCTTCCATCTGGGAGTTAAAAATAGTAAGAAAGTTTTACTAAGCTGGTCCTTTCCCTCTATATTCCAACTAGCTTTGTTCGCTCTGCCAGATTTAGGATCTCTGTCTCTCGCTCTCTCCTCTCCTGTTTTAGATATGATTCCATTGTTTCTACTACACCAGCTTTCTGGAAGAGTCTACCTCTCTTTTCCTGCCTCTCTGATTCCTCATCTCTTTATTTACAATAGTCTAGTGGGCTAAGCATGAGGAAGTGGTTGCGGCAATAGCCTAGGGCTTGGGAAACGCAGGCTACATTTCCTGCTCCTTTTGGGCAAGTCCCTTAGGGCATGTCTACACTGGGGCGATGAATCACCAGGGGTTGATTTAGTGGGTCTGATGAAGACCTGGTAAGTCGACCGCTGATCGTTCTCCTGTTGTCGTCATGCCTGTGGAGTACCGGAGTCAAATATAAAGTAAGTAAACGGGAGAGTTTCTCCCATCAACCCAGCGTGGTATAGACATTGCAATAAGTCAACCTAAGCTACGTCGACTCCAGCTACGTTATTCGTAACAGATTTCTTGTTTTTCAGTTCTTTGAAAGTGACTCTTTAAATAGCTTGTCTGAGTTAAAAAGTGCCAAAACTCATTTCTGTCATTGATGTGCAGTGAAGTAAGTCATATTGGACAAAATTTTCAAGAGTCGCTTCTGATTTGTGTGCTCAACTAGACACACCTGGGGCCTGATTTCAGAGATGCGGAGTACCTACAGCAACTGATTTCATTTTGCCATTGTCTCTGAAAGTGAGGTTCGAGGTGTCTAACATGGTGCACTCAATAACGGAGGCAGCTAAATCATAGGTCACTTTTGAAAATGCTAGCCTTAATTTTTCTCTCCCATGTTTTCATTTTCTCTGAAATGGCTATAATGTATCTTCTTTACAGGGTTGTTGTAAGGCATTATTGATTAGTTTGTGCATTTCCATGTCAGTATCAAGTGTTTTGTTAAGGACTGGCTTTGTATAGAAAAGAACAATTAGAAATCAAATTAGTCATTGGTTTTTTAACTTGTTTGCATAGCACCCTAGCCCAGTAGTACAAAAATGTTTCCTTCAACTTAAAAATAAATAAATAAAAAAAATGAGAAGTTGCTGATCTCTATCCTAGTGTATGCATGTGCTGTTGAGTACTGTTCTGTACCTCATTTACACATTATTAGTGATGTTAAATATGTACTTATAGCCTTTAGGGAGATGGTATAAGGTTTGCTACATCAACACAAATCCTTTCCAAATTAAAACTCTGAATTATACTTTACCAGATAGCATCAGCCTAGTTTCAGTTTCCTTCATAATATGTCTTAGGAAAAATAGCTCAGCAAGCTCTCTACATCCAGTATTGAAGTAAAATGCATAATTTATGAACTGACAACTCTATGCTTTGTAATAGAATTTTTTAGCTTATTTGTACGCCTAAAGCACGTCAAAAGCCAAGAAGAACAGAGATATTGTGGTGTTTGTTGCTTTTTATTTAGGTGCGGCTTTTAATTAGAGTAATAGTTGTTTTCCATTTAACACTTTGCTGTGGTCTCTGTCAGTCATGGATATTAATTGACAGTGTCTTGTGGAAGATCATAATTTAAAAACAAATGGGCTATATTGCATCTAGATTTCCCCCCTATGTTTCTGTTTAAATTCATATTGGTGCCATGCAGTCATACATATCATATTTGACTTTATTCACATTTTATCTTTCCCCCCACCCATTTAAATGGTGCTCACAGTAACTTTTAAAAAATTAAGTAAACATACTGCAGTAATTCCTCTTTAGATTGTAGTGCAGCATTTATACCTAATGTAAAGGTTTATTTTCAAAGGCATCCATTGTGCAAAATTGGGAAAATGTACATAATTAAATGAGAGTAGAGTCACAAAATGTGGAGATTAGAGGCTTATGGATCCCTTATTGCTACATATGAGTGTCCGTCCCTAATACGGGTTCGGTTGAATTTTTTAATTGAGAGAGGAAAATTAAAACCAGACAAGATTGAAGCTTCAAAACACCATGTGGCCGGTTTATTAACAGGGAGAAAATCACAGCTTGGGCTGGGGAGGAGCACTTTTACCAACTAACAGTACTATTAGAACAGAAACATTGCTTCAAGTTGTGTAAATCTATTTACATCCATTAATAAGGAATCAGATAATTCAAAATTAACTGCTCTTTAAAAAAGCAAAATAAATACACTAAATTAAATGAACTGTGCGTGTATTAACCAAACACTATAAAACACACCAATAATAGCTATCAATGCAATGATTCAACTTCCATATGCTATATATACACACTTTATACCGAATAACAACAATATACAGTTCTGCAGAAGAGACTAAGCAAAGCACAGAGTATTCACAGAAAATTAGAAAGCAAGTACTGTATTCCAGGTGCAGCTGACCAGCAGTACAGACACCAGAAGCATACCGAATCCGTAGAAGATAACTTCGAAAAATAAATGTCACATCCCGAGCCGGCTATATCCAGAGGAGACTCCTGGCTGAAGGGTTGTCAGGTCCTTCAGTCAGTGCGTGGATACTCCTGCAGACTTTGGCGCGAGGCATTGTTTTATTCAAAGGCTCTTTTACGCTTGTCAAAATCTGATTGGTCTCTAGCTCCTTCACCTTCCAAGTTCCGAGTTGGCGCCCTCTACGTAGATAGAATCTGCACACAGCACACTAGAAGCTACTAGAAGCTGCACCCAGCACACTAGCATTATTTTGCACACAACCCTAATCTGACCGTTTGAACTGAACTACGATTGGTCAGATTGGATCCCTTTGCTCACGGCACGCTGGTATTATGCACACAACACTAGCCTGACCCCTAGGTGACCAGGCAAAAAGAGCGGGAAAATGCACACGGCACTATAATGTTGCACACCGCACTATCCTGACCCTTAGGTGACCAGGCAAAAAGAGCGGGAAAATGCACACGGCACTATAATGTTGCACACCGCACCTTAAGGTAGCACACAGCACCATGGTGTTGCACACGGTACCAGTGTGAGCTTTAGATGACCGACAATTGGCCATATGGACTCCATGTTAGCCTTTGGGCTGCGACAATGAGAGATTTTGGGATTTCCGTAGGATGGGGAAAAGAACTTAAAATTCCTACGTAATGTAATCAAGTCATGTCTGCTTTAAAAGCTCGATGTTTAGTTCAGGAAGCTATTCGGTATAAACTGAGAAAATGTCAGGAGATTGTTTCTTGAGAGAGATGTTTTTCACTATCATGAGTGATGCTAGAAGCCATGTCAAGCATATTAAGCAAATCAAACCTTTGTCAAGAAGATCAAGTAGAAATAACTCCAGAAAAGGAGGCAGTGGAGTATTCAAAGAGCTTAACAGCTTTGTACCTAGCTTGTGATATGAGGGGAAAAATTAAATAAAATATTCTAAATCTGTAGTAATAAACTGATGGTAGTGTTGCTTTGATATGTCTGGAAAAATATAGATCTCTCCCTTCAACGTTCAGATTGATTGGTTCGATATGAAATGTGATTTAAAACTTTTTTTAAAAGGTATTTCTCTGGGAACTAAACCAGCACCAGACTGAACAGAGCTGTTAAGTTTTCCATACACTGACATTTTTGTCCTGTCCCAGGGACCTGAGATCTCTACATACCTGAGGATCTAGTTTGAGTGGTTATCTTCAGAACTTCCTTCCCTGCACATAAAAAATAGTGACTTTGTAGTGCTATCACATCTTTTGTATCCTGAGTCCATTCTCTATCCTCAGTTCTATAGAATGTCACTGCAGCATCAGCCAAGTGCCTCCAGACCTTGAAAATAGCTTTGTCATTAAAGTTGCAAAGAAATTCCTCTGGATTTTTAATTGTAGAATATTAAATATTAAGGCAAGAATTGTTACTGCATGTAATTAAGATACAGATCTCAGAATATTTTCAGTTAAAAGCTGGTTCATATTGCAGTTGTGAATTTGTAAATTTTTTGTTTCATCCTTAGTATTCCAAGGGTCTTGCGTCTGAAGCTTCCCCTACACTTATTCTAGGACTTGTTTTTTCCCCCCTTTGGGGGAGATGTAAACCATATGGGAGGAAATAGGATCTTAAACTGTGGACATGGGCTCAGGAAGCATGGATTTAATTCCTGACTGTGCCATAGGCTTCCTATGTGACTCTTTTCAATTCATTTAACCTCTTCATGCTTCATTTCCCCACTTGGGAATGGAGATAAGTTCTTGCCTCACAGGTGTGTTTTGAGGATAAATTCATTCTTTAACACAGAGGCGTTCAGATAAAACAGTGACTGGGGCCATATCAGAAGGTAGATAAATTAGGAACCCATCTGTCTCTGAGGCAATGACGTTAGCTTTAGACAAAAGGTGGATGAGCAACTTCCTAAAGATCCATGCTTATGCTGGATCAAGTCTGTAAACATCCTCTCCTGTCAATGTTGCTATTTCGTTAGAACTCAAGATATAGGGACTTTGGTACCATATTCTGCTTCTACTGTTTGGTGAGCAATAAGGTCATAGATTTATTGCAAATTTAGGGCAGTTTGCAGTACACTGGACTGTCACAGAAAGCCACCAGACCAGCTAGGGAAAATATTTTCTAATGGAAACAAATAATAAAAACAATGATGCCTATTAAGAAGTGAGAATTTGATTTAGAACAGCTGAGCTATTTCCTTCTCTCATCTGAGCCATAGAACCTCACTAAGGGTATGTCTGCACTACGAAATTAGGTTGATTTTATAGAAGTCAATTTTTAGAAATCAATTTTATACCGTCTATTGTGTATGTCCACACTAAGCGCATTAAATCGGCAGAGTGCATCCTCACTACCATGGCTAGCATTGACTTATGGAGCGGTGCACTGTGGGTAGTTATCCTATAGTTCCTGCAGTCTCCACCACCCGCTGGAATTCTGGTTTAAGCTCCCAATACCTGATGAGACAAAAACATTGTCACGGGTGGTTTTGGCTATATGTTGTCAGTCGCCTCTCCCTCTGGGAAAGCAACGGCAGATCATAGTTTCATGCCAGACACCGGGGTGATTAGATGAGCACAGCAAGGTGCGCTGCACATCAGAGAGGCTTTGAAAACCAGTTTCATGACTGGCCAGGCTTCGGTGTGACAGTTTTTTGTGTGTGTTTCTCCTTGATGCAAAACCACCCCCTTTGTTGAATTTACTTCCCTGTAAGCCAACCACCCTCCCTCCTTCAAAAATAATGTAACTATTGGTTGAGAACATGCATTCTTTGTTAATTAAAAAAAAATAAGAGAATGGACACGGTAGCCTGGGTGGAGTGGGTGAGGAGGGAAGGACAGGACCACATTGCTTATTGTAGCCACACTAAAAATCAAACTGTTTGAATGACAGCCTTCTGTTGCTTGGGCCATCCTCTGCAGTGGAGTGGCTGGGTGCCCGGAGCCTTCCCCACCCTTGCGTTCTTGGGCATCTGGGAAAGGAGACTATGGAACATGGGGAGAAGGGTAGGCGGTTATACAATGGATGCAGTAGGGGTCTGTACTGTGTGGCTTTCCTGCAGCTCCAACAGATGCTTCATCATGTCCGTTTGCTCCCCCATTAGCCTCAGCATCGTGTCCTGCCTCCGCTCCTCACACTCACTCAATTCTTTCCTGGCCTCTGGCACTGAATGCCTCCATGCATTAAGCTGTGCCCTATCAGTGCGGAAGGACTGCATGAGCTGGGCAAACATGTCATCGAGTGCATTCTTTTTAGGCTTCTAATCTGCGATAACCTCAGGGACAGAGATGATAGGAGGAGCACAGAAATATCCTACGCTCTACGATTCTGGGGGGACTGCATGGTCACCTGTGCTGCTGAGTTTGCCAAACAGGAAATGAAATTCAAAAGTTTCCGGGGCTTTTCCTGTGTACCTGGCTAGTGCATCGGAGTTCAAAGTGCTGTCCAGAGCAGTCACAATGGAGCACTCTGGGATAGCTCCTGGAGGCCAATACCGTCAATTTGCATCTGCACTACCCCAAATTCGACCTGGCAAAGTCGATTTTAGCGCTACTCCCCTCGCCGGTGAGGAGTACAGAAGTCGATTTTAAGAGCCCTTTAAGTCGACAGAACGGAGTTGGTTGTGTGGATGCATTCATTTTTAAATCCACCTTACGCAGCTAAATTCAACCTAGCCCTGTAGTGTAGATCAGGCCTTATTCTTACCTTTTTACTGATTCACCAAACTGACAGTTATCACTAGACAAACTCGCCCCATTTCTAAGTCAAGATTTACTAACAGCTGCTCTTTTCAGGTTTCACTATTGAAATTTAATTAGAAAAATATTGAACATCTATTTGTATACTATCTGATACTGCATTATCCTTGATTTTATTTTTAGTGTATCTTCATTTACTCAGTCAGCAAAAGTAATTAATTGACAATGGGTCTCATAGTCTTTAGTGTGCTCACACAATCTATCCAGAGAGCATGCAGAGACTAGAGCTGCATGTTCTGGAGAGAGCATCTCCTCTCACAAGGGACTGCCATCTTTGAAGAGCAGTAGGAACAAAGCAGTGGCTGAACTTTGGAGCTGAGCAGCATTGGCAGGTGTCTCTTATCATTTGACTGAACAATCTGATTTTTACAGCTATAACAAAAGAATTGTGAGAAGAAATGTAATCCTCACTACTGAAAATATTTTCCAATTCTCTGGAAGAAATTCTTTATCGCCTCACAGGGCACTGCCCTTATAAAGAGATGCTGACTGTTTGAAAATAAATTATATAAGCAAACAAAAGTCTTTACCTTTTTTGCTAATAGTGACTTAATTACCAAACATTTTCATACCATGGAGGGTGTGTGTGTGTGGCGACACACACATACATTTCTGAAAATTTTAATCTTACACCCTATTTCTGCTTTCAATTTTATCTCCCCCTCTCATCTGTTCTGTTCCTTGGGGTTGCTCTAACTTATGTTCTGGCTGCTGTGGCCACATTGTGCTCTGGTCACTCTCCCTTTACCTGTCCCTTATGCAGAGCTGTGGGGGTTGGACAGTGTTAAGGCCATCGTGGCAGATCTACATCAGCAATATTTCCTGGTCACAGACTTTAAAGCATAAGATCTGTGAGTATTCATTATTTCTCATATTGTTTAACGTCACTGTGAAATGTATGTATTATCACCAGCATCATTTAATTTTCCAATGTTAAATTACATGAAACATTTTGGATACAGATCTTGACACCAATGAGTGAGGGTACATTGGTCAAGCCAGCTGAAACTCACTGCTAGATATCAAGAACCCCCGTGCCTTCTGGCCTTGGGAGCCTCTTAGGGTCACATTTCCCTCTTTACAAAGCTGCAGAAGCCAGTGGAGCTTTCCTGGAGAGAGCGTTCGCTGCCAGTTTGTTTCCCCTTTATATAGAAGAAACCTGTCTTGTCTCGATAGTCTGTTTACAGTCTCCAGGACATATTGGAGAGTATCCTTAATTTCATCTACAAAGTTGTTACAAACCTTTCACAGTGACATTAGTGACCAGCATGTATAGATTTCAAATGATATATTACATATCACCTTTTTAAATAATGACACCACCGTGTGAGGTGTAGTGAGAGTGTCAGGCCTGATGAGTTGCTGACAGAGTAGTGAACCACAAATGGGCTTCTGTCAGTTGTCTGTTATGCAGGGCCGGCTCTAGGCACCAGTCAAGGGGGTGACATTCTGGCCCTCTTTTTTTTTTTTTTCCTTTGGCGGCAGCACTCCACCTTTTTTTTGCTTGGGGTGGCAAAAAACCTGGAGTCGGCCCTGCTCTTATGACCATAATAATATGATGATATATCTTCCTTTTGTCTTGTACAGCACCAAGCACACTGTCTGCCCTTAAAATTATTAATCCATAAAAGTCTTACGGCATTACCATGATTTCTCCTTCTCTACCCCTGGAGAACAGTATTGAAAAGAAGGAAAAAAACTCACTCCAAATCATAACTACTTATACTAAACCCAAGTTTAGTACTTCTTTGCATGCCAAGCTAGTACTCATGTGTGTTCCTGCTTAGACCTCAGCATTTCTCCTCTGAGGTGTCACATTTACCAACAGATTATTCAGGAAAGTTATCAGGACTGTTGATTTTCTGTGAAGAATGAATAAATTACATTTCCTTGATATACTTCTAACACTGCTTGTTTGATTCCTCACATACTTAATGCCCATTTGCTGTAGCTTCTTTACTTCTATGAATTCAATACTTTCTTGTTTTGTAACTGATTGAAATGTGTTGGACAACAAATTCTGTCACGTGTATTCTCACACTGCTCCGTTTTTTTGGAATTGCTTCTATCATTTTCACATTGTATATTTTCACTATTATAGGTCTTTGGCATTTTTATCCTCTGGGGCACGGGCGGGCAAAGTTTTTGGGCTGAGGGCCTCATCAGGTTTCTGAAACTGTATGGAGGGCCAGTTAGGGGAGGCTGTGCCTCCTCAAACAGCCAAGCGTGGCCTGGACCCTGCCCCCTATTCAACCCCTCCTGCTTCTCGTCCCCTGACGGCCCCCCCGGAACTCCTGACCCATCCAACCGCCCCTGGACCCCCTCCATCTCTGACTGCCCCTCCCTGCTCCATCCAACCCCTCCTCTCCTTCCTGACTGCCTCCCCACCACCGGGATCCCTGCTCCATTCAAAAACCCTTTCTCCCTGACTGCCCCTTGGCCTCTCCATCCAACCTCCCTCCTTCCTGATTGCCCCCCCCCAGGACTCCTGCTCCATTTAACCCCCCCCATTCCCTACCCTCTGGCTTCCCTGACCCCTATCCACACCCTCACCCCCTGACCACCACCCCGAACTCCCCTGCCCTCTATCTAACCCTTCTGCCCCCTTACCGTGCTGGCTGGAGCACTGGTGGCTGGCAGCACTACAGCTGCGCCACCCAAAGCACCGGGTCAGGCTGGCTCAGCAGCTGTGCTGCACTGCCGGGCAAGAGCTTACAGCCACCCAGAGCACTGTGCCAGCGGCACAGGGAGCTGAGGCTGCTGGGGAGGGGGAACAGTAGGGGAGGGGCTGGGAGCTAGCTGCCCAGGACAGGAGCTCAGGGGCTGGGCAGGAGGGTCCCGCGAGAGGGTGTGACCCACAGGCTGTAGTTTGCCCCCCTCTGTTCTAGGGGATGTGTCCTGCCACCTTACTCTGTATTGATCTGGTCTTCCTTACAGAGATTCTTAGAAGCATCTGGTAACCTTGACTAGAAGGAATCTGTGGGTTTCAGATGCTCTATCGCATAGGCAGGCTTATGATATAGTTTCCTCTGTATCTCC
Organism: Chelonoidis abingdonii; assembly: GCF_003597395.2. NCBI lineage: Eukaryota > Metazoa > Chordata > Testudines > Testudinidae > Chelonoidis > Chelonoidis abingdonii. The sequence goes on from NC_133771.1 coordinate 141,262,617, forward strand.
TGCCTCTTCTTCAGCATCTCCATATCCCTCTTTTGTTGTTCTGCACTTTTCCTTGGGTTTGCCTGATCTTTAGCTCATTGGTATATGTTTGTGTGCTTATAGCTCTGGGTGCTAACTTATCTACTCAGCAGGGTGTTGCTGCAAAGCTTCAAAAAGCAAGGGCCACTTCATCTTATTGTACAAAATAGTCCTCATCCTATACAATGGGCTGCATGTTCCCATCAGTCTTCCCTAGGGGAAGGCATTTTTTCACCTTTTTAATCATCTTTTTGTTTTACTGTCAGTTCTTTTTAAATTGGGTCTTATTTCCCCCGCGGTTAGTTCTTTATTTTTCTTCTACTAGCCCAGGTTTAGTTTGGATTAAAGTATATAAAGGAGGCTTTTGACTGAGTCAGGTGTAGATGTAACAAAAGATGCATCTCTCTGTAGCTTCCTTCTTAGGGTTCCCCAGTTCAGTCACTGCTGTCCCTATGACCACTTCACTTGGTTGTAGGTGTGGGTGAGTACATCCAAAGGAACCATTTGGGAACAGATGGCTATTGGAGGTTGTTGTGAGTAGCAGATGCCACAGGAGGGATGAGTGTTTCTGTATAGTATGCCCTTTAATTTTAGCCCAGTCCTCATGTGTGGCCTTATGTAGTGTAACAGTCAAATGGGAGGCTAACAATGGGTTTGATGCTCTTAAAATGTTTATATTTGTGTGTGTGAATTTATGTTTGTGAAAGGAATGAGAGCCCTTGAGATGCAAGTTCTTCTGTGCATGCACAGAACAGATATGAAAAAGAAAAGGGACGTTTTTGTGCTAGATTCACCATGATGCCCCTACCTGCCACCTGCCTCAACCCTGACCCGTAGCAGGGTGCCAGCCCGGTTAGAGAATTATAATGTTTGATGAGCTATTCACATCACAAGACTCATTGTTACGTAGCCCACAGAATAGAAGAACTATCAGACTGTGAATATCAGTGACCCATGCTACTGATCTGGTTTAGACTGAAATTCACCACCTACAGGTAAATCCTTAGCCAGCCAGACCTCCAAAAATAATCTATATTCTAAACACCTTCTGTTTGGATCAGACAGATACATTATTACTAGGGTGGTGATTGCAGCAGTGATGCCTTCTGGAGTCGCAGGCAGGTCAGTGACATGTTGGGGCAGAGGCATGTCTTTGCTGATGAAACCGAAACAAGGGCATGGCTTTGTTTGTTATGAAAAGTGTCTCTTTGGGATGTTCTAGAATTCTTAAGACAGGTGTGCGGTGCTACATGTCTGCAAATTAATTGGCAGTGATTAGTTTGCATATCTTCACTCAGTGCAGGAGGGCGTCTAGTTCTCCAAGTTGATCTTACTTGATCTTTCTCTCGGCAGATAAGTACAAGGAAATAGCACATCACTTTGGTTTTTAAGTATACATTTATTTTATATATTGACAAGGCAGAGAGTAAAGTTTTCAGTGCTGAATGCTTAAAGTTGGGCTGCCAAGTTCATATTCAGGCATGTAAAATTCTGGTTGTGTGGGTGGTTTTTCCAGGGTGGAATTGAGCAGCCCCAGATCCTTTTTACTTAAAAAAAAAAAATTACTGGGTGCCCACTGTGAGGCCACTTACATTTAGATGACTATAAATGGATTTAGAATACTCGCGTTAGGCACCCAGGTTTGAAAAGTTTTTGGCCAGGATCTCTGTCTGTTAGAACAAAAAATTTATACCATATTTTCTCATCGGAATACTTAGAGCTCTACCCTTGCAACTACTCACACAACGTAGTAGGAAATGCAAGAATCTCATACTCCTGTGCGAGGGTGAGCGGAGACTATGTATGTCCATGTATATTAAGCAATATGATGTTTCTCTGCACAGAGTGGAAGTGTTACAACTTTGTGAACCAGCTTCTTTAGTCTTAAAAAGTGGGCTTATGTGGGTAGAATAAGGGCATTCTATGATGTCAGATGGGAAAGAGGTCTTAAGTGGGGTTCCACAGGGATCAGGTCTGTGTCTGGTGTGACTTAACAGCTTTATTGATGACCTGGATGTAGGAATAGAGAGCATACTAATCAAATTTGCAGATGACAAAGCTAGGAGGGATTGCAAACACTTTGGAGGAGAGAGCTAACATTCAGAAGGATTTTGATAAATTGGAGAACTGGGCTATAGACAATGAAATTCAACAAAGACAAATGTAAGATGCTACGTTTAGAGAAGAAAAACCAAATGCACAAATACAGAATGGGGAATAAGTAGCTTGGCAGCAGCACTTCTGAGAAGGATCTGGGAGTTGTGGTGGATCTCACAACCTCAACATGTGTACAACGATGTGGTGCTGTTGGCCCCCCGCCCCCCCTCCCCCAAAAAAGCCCATGTAATTTTGGGTTGCTTTAACAGAGGCATAGCATGCAAGTCACGGGAGGTGATAGTACCACTCTACTCAGTGCTGGTTAGGTTTCAGTTGGCGTACTGTATCCACTTTTGGTCACTGCTGTATAGAAAGGATGTAGAGAAACTGGAAAGGATCCAGAGGAGAGGACAAAGATAATCAAAGGGATGGAATGCAAGCCATATATATGAGCAAAGGCTGAAGGAACTGAATATGTAGGGGGTGTTGTTTTTTTTGGAAAAGAGGAGATTAAGGGGGGACATGGTAGCTGCCATAAAAAAGATAGATGGAAAAATTGTTCTCTCTTGCCAGAGAAGGCGGGACCAGTGGCAATGGGTTCAAACTATAGCATAGGAGATTTATTCTAAATCTCAGGAAAAAACCTTTCTAACTGTAAGAACAGTGTGACTATGGAATAGATTGCCTAGAGAGTTCATGGAATCTACTTCACTGGAGGTCTTAAAGAAGCTGGATAGCCATCTGTCTTGGATGGTTGGCATATAAGAAATCCTGCATCTTGGCTAGGGGTTAGACTAGATGACCCTTGCAGTCCCTTTTAATCCTATGGTTCTATGTCTAAAATACATCACCTGTTTCTTTCATCTTCTAGGCAAAAAAACAACTTGGTAGCCATGTAGCAGTATTCTTTCTGATGAGTCATGTCTCCTCTGTCCCTGGTTTTTATTATCATGTTGTAGTTTATGCTTATATTTGAAACACAGCATCTGCACTGTGTAGGATGAAGCCCACAGTAGTGTTATACCACCAAACATTCTCATTCATTCAAGCAAGCAAATAAACTATGAAAAAGAGAACAAAATAAAAAGAAAGGGAATACACGGGGAATATCTCTTTAGAAAGTTAGGCCTTGGCTATGCTGGCGCTCTACAGCGCTGCAACTTTCTCGCTCAGGGGTGTGAAAAAAATGCCTCCCTGAGCGCTGCAAGATACAGTGCTGTAAAGCGCCAGTTTAAACAGTACCGTGGCGCTGGGAGTGCGGCTCCCAGCAGTGCAAGCTAAACCCAATGAGGATGTGGAGTACGTGCAGCGCTGGAAGAGCTCTCTCCCAGTGCTGGCGCTGCGACCACACTTGCACTTCAAGTGTAGCCATACCCATAGTCAGATAGGGTTGTGACACCTATTTGACTGTGACCAGGCCTTGTGTCCTCCTTGATTCTCAGAAAGTAAGCCAGATTGAATGTTGATCGGTATTTACATGGGATACTCTATGGAACAGCAGCTGCTGTAATAAGAGGTGATTCAGTAGATCAAAATCTTTGCTTTAGAGTAAGTCCTTAAGAAGTGCCTTAGCATACAGCTTGTGGGGATGGGAGGGTATTGTGCTGTTATTACTGCTACCTTTTGGAGAAGCCATACAACAGAAATCATGACACTGTGTGAGGATAAAGGGTCCACTGGTATTTTGAAAGAGTAGAGGTTGTAGGTCTTGAGTCCTTGTTTAATTTCAAGTCATGTGTTTACATCCTGCCTACCTAAATTCCCCCTCTAGCAACAACTGGAGAAATTTTCATTCCTTCTCCTAAAAAAGCTGAGTTCCACTCTGAAGTGGTTACATTTCACTAGTGGGTGAAGTCATGCCTCATTCTACTTTGTATTAATAGATCACGGGAGTGAAAAAGGTACATAAATGTTAGGTGTTAGTAATAACATTAGCTCCAGTCTTGCAGTTGGATCTAGTGAGTGGATTCAGTGGAACTCTGAACAGTTGTAGGGGTCTACCAACATAGAATTGTGGTTGTTTGTTACGTAATATAGTTCTGTTGTAATAACTTCCTAAACTCCTCTTTGTAAAGTGCGGTGTAAGTGCTTATTAGTACTTATTTGCTCCATTTTTGCATAAGCCTAAAACGTAGCCACTTTGCTACAAACTCATGGACTTAAGAGCCCTCATGATGATGATGTGCAATAATTCATATGATTTTAATTACAATTAGCCAAATCTTGCAATCCTTACTGAGGTGAACTTCTGTGGAGTTTTGCCTCAATGAGAACTGTGCAATTTAAGCCAACAATACATTTTGTTTTCCTGTGGATTTTGTACATTATTCCTGCTCATCCCACTAATTCCCGTTTTCCAGTAAAAGTTGATGATTGTGTAGGTGCTGCTTCAGATTTCACCTTCAGTATTAAAGTTTTAACTTCAGTAATAAAATGATCATATAAAATGTAATCTTGAAGTCCATGTCTCACTACCACCATTAGTATAGTTTTAGGTCTCTAGTTTTTGATAAGTGATTAGAATTGATGAAAGCAAATATGCTGAGTGATGTAAGGAATCTGGGAAACAGTAGCCATTCCATTCCAAGGGAAAAGGATTTCAAAATAATTTTTGGACTTCTCACCCCACAAAAAGTTACTGATCACTTCAGTTAGAGCAGAGGTGGGGAACCTTTTTTCCTGTTGGGCCACTGACCCACAGGAAAAACCAGGTGTGGGCCACACACAGTCCTTGTTGGGGGCAGGGGTGCGCAGAGGCTCGAGGCTTTCCCTTGGCTCTGGGGTTGGGCCAGAAATGAGGGGTTCAGGGTGCAGGAGAGGGCTCCAGGCTGAGTCCAAGGGGTTTGGAGTGCAGGAGTAGGTTCAAAGCTGGGGCAGAGGGTTGGGGTGCAGGAGGAGGTTTGGGGTGCAGGCTTTGGAGAGGGTTAGTGTGCGAGAGGTAGTTCTGACCTGTGGCAGGGGTTGGGGTACAGATGAGGATGTGGGGTCTGGGAGGGTATTTGGACCTGGAACAGGAAGGTTAGGGGGTGTGGGCTCTGGCCAGGCGGCGCTTACCTCAGGCGGCTCCTGGTCAGGGGCACAGTGGGCCTAAGGCAGGCTCCCTGGCACTCCGAGAAGTGGCTGCCATGTCCGGCCCCTAGGCGGAGGGGTCAAGGGGCTCTGCACAGTGCATGCTGCCTGTGCCTGTAGGCATCGCCCCCGCAGCTCCCATTGGCCATGGTTCCTGGCCAATGGGAGTTGTGGAGCTGGTGCTGGGGTTAGGGACAATGCGGGGAGCCTCCTCTATTGCCCCTGCTCCTGGGGGCCATAGGGACATGCCGGTCACTTTTGGTAACTACATGAAGGCAACCAGACTTCTGCCAACCCACTTGGGGCTTCTGGCCTGGGGCGCGGAGACTTGCCGTGGCCCGAATTAAATGAAGCAGAAGGCCAGATCTGGGCCATAGGTTCCCGACCCCTGAGTTAGAGACTGAAAGATGTGAATAGAGATACAATTACATACTGCAAATAGCAAACATGTAGACCACACTGCCAGGCAAAAGCTCAATTAATATAGGACTTCATTTTGTGGGTGCACAGTTAATGGAGGAAGTAAGGAGCTGCCTACTCCCTGTATTCCATCTCCATCAGGTCTGGACAGACTTGCACTGTAGTCCTCTGTGCTCCCTGATAACGTCTGAGATTACATCGTGCCCCAAGAGATGGGCGGAAAGTAGGGGGGTTGCCTCCCCTTATGTTGCCCATGTGGGGGCAAGTGTGTTGCACCCAACTTGTTGTAATATTTTGTGCAGTCTCTCATGCACAGGAGAGCTCCAGGAAGCATTTCCCTTCTTGGGAGAGAATGTCTTGGTGGCTGGTCCATGGTAGCACTTAACTCAGAGCAGTGCCTACAACCTGCCAGAGAAAACAAAAATGGTGAGAGGACCTCCTGCCTCACTTACATCTGCAAATTAAAAAGTCTAGTTTGTTTTCAGACTTTAAAAGACCCCGTTCCACAATTTAAAAATACATTCTAAATAAAAACTTGCCAATACTGAAACACTGAAAAACAATCACGCAGAGGCATTTTCTGTATCTAATGATGAAAAGGATTTAGTAGACTGGGCTCAGCATGTAGGAAAGTGTGCCAAAAGATAACTGCAGCCAAAAATTAATCCTTTCTAGTTCGAGACCCAGATGAGGGATGAATTTATTTAGCCTGGAGGCCGATGTTCTAGGTATAATATTAGCGTTAGAGCTAGTTGAATAGTTTGTCAAAACATTTTTCCCGCAGAAAATGACTTTTTTTTTTTCTCCCACAAAATGGAAATCTTTACACAAATATTTCCATCTTCTTTGAAAATATACACATTTGTGTTTGAAAAACAAAGCCTGAACAGTGAAAAATATTGGGTTCTTTTGGGCAACTACCCAAATATTTTTATCTTTTTTTTTAAAAAAAAAAAATAAGTTGAAAAAATTCAAAGAAAATGAAAATGAATTTTTGTTCATCAAAACTTTTAATGGGTGAAAAACTATTTTGTGATCTACTCCAATATCTGATTTAAGTCTGCACAATTGAGAGTTTTTATGTGGGCTACTGCTATAGAAGGTTAGCTATGGTTGGTGCATGGTAATAGTAGCCCCATATCAATCTCATATTTAGCATCTCTGAGACATTCCAGAGATGACACACGTTCATCTGTAGGGATGGCCTGCAGGGTGGCTGCTGGAAGCCACCGGGAGTCACTATTTTACTTACTATTTTACTTACCGAGCAAACAGCCAGATGGCTTCTTTGCTTCTGGCCTTCTTGGTCCACCAGCTGGGGCCATGAGAAGGAGCAGGTGGCATCAGCAGCAAAAGTGTATGGTAGAGGCAGAGAGCCAGAGGAGGAATGTAAAGAGGGATGACCTGATCGAAGCAATGAGCCAGGGAAATAATCATTGTAGCAGCATTCTGAATGGATATGAGCAGGGCAGGATTATATTTGTCAAGGTCAGAGAAGAGGATGCTGCAATAATCAAGATTCTAAATGGTGAGAGCTTGGATGAGGGTTTTAGCTATGCGGATGGAGAAGAAAGGCTGTGCATATCTTAAAGATGTTAGGCAGGAAGAATTGGCAAGATTTAAACATAGCCTGGAAGTGAAGATATAGGGAGAGGGCAGAGTCAGAGCTGCTGCACGGGTTAGACATGAGTCAGTGGTAGGATAGTGGTGCTGTCCATAGGGAGTTGGGAGAGCTGGGCGTAAGAGCTGTGTTTTTTTTTGGCTATTTTAACCTTAAATTGACAGCTGGACGTTCATGGGAAGATGTCAGAAAGACAAGCCAAGATTTTTGTTTGGCCTGAGGGAGGAGTGGAGAGGTAGAACTATGAACTTTTAGAGATGATAGCTGAATTTGTGGTTATAGGCAAATTATTTACAGTAAGCCAATTACGTAATCAAATTTACATAAAATGTTCCGTGGAGCAGCGCAAAAGTTGGTAGCTCCATAGACGCTATTTTGAAGCTACTAGACAGTGTTAATCGTGTCCTGAAAAGGATGCTCAGTACCCGCATGTTTGGGTCCTACACTCAGTATTAATTGGTGTAATCTAATTAGCAAAGAGGCTAATTTTTTACCTTTGCTTTCTTATACCCATCTGGGCCTGAGGGATTTGTTGTCTTTTTGAGTTACCTCCTTCAGTACAATTAAGTGCACCTCTAACTTAAATAGATACTTTTAGTGCCATTTTCTGAAAATAGTTGGTATTTATCTGTTTACCTTTTTCTTGTGACAAAGATGTACTTGTGCTTTTGAACATTGTTTGTTCAGAGGAGCGTGGAAGGGGTTAACCTGTTGAGAGACTAGGCTGGACAAGAAGGAAGTGAGATGAGCTATGCAGGGCTTTGGTGACAAGGACATGAAGGTTTAATTTTATGTGGTGGTGCAGGGGAAGTATTAAAAGAATGATTTGGTTAGATCAGTTGGAAAGGTAGATGATCTTCCTTTAAAGAAAATCTTTTGCTGATGGAGAAGACACACGTAGGTGTAAATGGCATATATTTACATACACAAATACATCATATTTTCAGAATCCAAGTACATGTCTGATACAAGAGAACCAAATATAATATTATGAGCAGATGGGATCCCTCAGTGGCAAACTAGGAAAGCATTATATAAATCTTTTTATTTAAAAAAAAAAGAAGAAAAATGGTCAAAATACAAGTAGTTACTACTAAGTTTAAGATGACTTATTAATTTGTGACAAAATCTTGATTCCATCGAATCACATGAGAATTTCTTTTCCCCACGAGACCAAGATTTTACTATACTTTATTATATTGGTCTTACAACAGGATCTGTGTAAGAGAACCCATGAGCCTGTGTAGATCCCATGGATGCCAATTGAGCTCCGTGTGAGCAAAGGCATCCAGCTACATAGAAACAATTACCGGAGCCAATTACTTGTGCTCCTAACTTAGAGTGAAATCCTGGCCCCACTGATGTCAACAAGAGTCTTTCCAATTTACAACTAGGCACAGGCTGCTGTCATAAGTAAAGTATGAACTTATTTAACCTTTCACCCAAAAGAATTAAAATCAACTCCTCCATAAAAAGAACACCATGTTTTCCCCCAGAAACCATTTATCTCCCAGGAGCTGCAAACAGACGAGATAACTTTTCCCTGATCTTTAATACAATACAAAAACTCTGTTAGTAGAGTCACTTTGTTAATTCAAGCAAAAAATCAACACTGCTTGCAACTAAACAGCTTCCAGTTACTAAACTCCATTTCCCAAAAGGCCACAAGACTAAAGTCAAAGTTCGCATGGCTCCATCAGATATTGAAAACCCCAGCATTTTGGGCTATGCTACCATTATAAAGGGGCCTCTGGCTCCAGCCTGCAAAGACACTGAAGATAAGTAGCAGCTCTTGTCTGTCACTGACTATGCTGCTATGCTTTTGGAAACTGCAGCTTTCATGTAATATATTCATTCAGTGCCTAACACAATGGGGCCCAACCTGGTTGTGGCTTTTAGGTGTCTCTGCAATATGTATTTGATATTAATTACAAATAGCCACGAGCAAGATCAGGTAACTTTGTAACAAATATAAATATATATACAGCCCTCATTGTTTAACCATCTTCTTTACTTTTACCCTTTACCCTCATCCTCCCTCTCCCAAATATTTTTTTGGTAAAGATATTTGACTGTCTCTTTTCCGTAGTATACTTCATGGTGTTACCCATCAGCAGTGCATGCACTACTACGCTTAAATTGACACTTCGGGAAAACAAGGTAATATGTTTATTAATAAACAATCAGTTAGGCAGTGTACAGGCTTCATGCCAAAGAGTATATCAATGGTTTGATGGATTCTTATAAATGTGTGACTGATGGTCCCTGAACCATTAGTCAACGCAAGCATCAAAATAGATTACAAGATTTTTAGTTTTGTATTTGATTTCCCTCCCTAACCCCTTTCCTTTTTAAAGCTGCTGAATGGAGCTAATTGGAAGCCTAGCTCAATGCAGGGAAGCTGGAACAGATGTAGTCACTTGAGCAGATTTTCTGTGCTTCTGAAAATGAATGGGAAAAAAAATCATATTATAATCAATTAAAGGTGTTTTTGCTAGGACTTACTTCTGTGATTGACTAGGGGAACTACCTTCAGCACAATGTGGCCCAGATCCTTCAGTCATGACCCAGGACTGATCCTGCCAGGTGCTGTGTGTTCCTTACAGTATGATGAATTCTGTTTCTTCCCTTTTGAAGTAACATCTTGCACAGCTCTTAACACCTTTAGGGACTGGGCATAGGCAGCAATATCTTAATTTAGATATTTATAGAAAAAAATAGAGCATATGAGCACTGCAGCCCAGTTATGTTTAGAACCTTAAATTTTGCATTTCCTGACTTCTTTTGTAACTTTTACCTTTGCATGCTTAACATTGCAGTTATTGATGTGTTTAATTTCCTAGGTTCCCCCCCCCCCAAAGCAGATAGGTTTAGAAATAGATGAAATTAAACTCTTTTTGGCTTGCAAATCTTACTAATTTATGTGGCTTTATTGTAAGTTTCTTAGACTGGAGCAGGGCTGCTTGCAGCATTACGAAGTATAGAAGCCCATCAGCTTTGTCAAAGAGGTGTGTACATTTCTTGAATCAACCATGTGCGATGAGCATCTCTGCACGTGAATGTTTTTTATGGGATATACGTTCAATATGTACATTTTAAACTATTATAACTTAATGAAGCAGAGCAAAGGGGTTTTTGTTTTCGTTTTTTGTTTCAAGCCAAGCAAAAACACTAATCCTGTGAGGACTCGTTCCACACCAGATTTCAAATCTCAAACTTCAGTTGTTTTCACTATAGCCCTTTCCATGCACATGTGATTTTAGATTATTTTTAAATGAGAGAATATGTATTTTTTTACTTTCATGGAACTCAAAAAGGGCTGAAGAAATTTTAATAAAACTTTCCAAAAAAAGTGAATCTTTGAGTAGAGCTGAAGCATGGATATTTTAGTTCAAATTGTGAATTGTTTGGGAAGTTACAAGCATGTGAATACTGTGTATTTGCATCCTTAACTATAGTAGTCACTACCAATTATATGTGTGTTCTAATCATCCAGAGGATTACTGTGGAAATGGGGAAGAGAGCTAGGAGGAACCTGTTATGATATCAGTGAGGTGAGGGTACAAAATGACTATTGGGGATCCTGTATTCAAAGCCAGTGGGAATTCACGTAGAGGGTATTGAGCATCTTTCAGGAGCAAGCTGTTATTAACATTTATTTCATTTGTCAATAAACTATCATACTCTGTTCTGATTGGTTTTAAAATTATTCTCTTTAAGTAGAATTTGTCTAAAAGATACCCACAACAGGTATCTAATTAGTAATGAGTAGTTGCTCTGCTAAGATCACAAGTAACTACTTGTAGTAGCAGTTGGTCTTACTCCCATTTAAGTCAATCACTAAACTCCCACTGGTCTAAGGCCTGGTTTACACTAAGGAGAGGGGCAGGAATCGATCTAAGTTATGCAACTTCAGCTACGTGAATAACGTAGCTGAAGTCCACATACTTAGACCTACTCATTGTGATGTCTTCACTGCGGTGAGTCGACTGCTGCTGCTCCCCTGTCGACTCTGCCTGTGCGTCTTGCAGTGGTGGAGTACAGGAGTCGATGAGAGAGTGCTCAGGGGTCGATTTATCAGGTCTAGACTAGACGCGATAAATTGACCCTTTCTGGATTGATCACTGCCCGCCGATCCAGCAGGTAGTGTAGACATACCCTTAGTGTTGGAGGATCAAGCCATTCGTGTGTCTCTCTAATTTAGTCCTGTCCTCGAAGCCCCTAAACCACTGTACTGTCTAAATTGTTTATCCTTGTAGTGATTTTGATTGTAGGTAAATATTAATCTTAAAGAGGGATAAAATCCAGTAGTTGGTTATTTACTTACTATTCACCTTTAATGTCTATATCCATACCTCTTTCTGAGATTTGTGTTACATTTCCCTGCTATGGGCATTGTTGATCAAGTTTTTTAATTGTTTCCTGGCCTGACCTCTCCAGTGTTATTTCTGAGGCATTGAGACTGTTGATTATTCATTACTGCTGTCATGTCTTGATTCTCAGAAGCTTCTCTGATATAAATTGGTTTGACTCCTGCATATTATAGTAACTTCAGTGATGATGCCCTAAAAGGACTGCCTTCTCTCTGTGTGGCAAAGTGCAAGCTTGAGATTTGGCTCCTACTTGTTTTTTACTGCCTTTGTAGCGTTTGCTGTAAGAATATGCATTACAATGAACATATCAAGACTAATTGACATTGTGATAGATGCTGTGGACAATGCAGTATAATGTGTAAGCCAAGTTCAGGAGTAAAATGTTGACCTTTTCCCAATATTGCATGGAATATATACACCTTTACCTTCCAAAGTGGGTTGTTTCATTTTTGTTTTATATCTCTGATATTAAGATCCCTGGGTTGTTGAAAAAGGGTTACGAGAATCTCTAGGTAACCATGAATTCTGCTAAAATATATGGCAACAGATGGGAAATGGTGAACTTTTTATATCTAACTGCTCCTGAAGTAGCGTTAATGGTGAATGGAGGCCTAGTAAAACTAGAAACATTGAATTATAGCTTCTAATTTTCAGTGGTGATCTCATATTGAAATATATATGTAAATGTCTTGCACTAACTCTATCCCATGATCCAAGCACGGACTGATGATGCTGCGTGTCTACAGCAATGTAGATTAAGGAAGAAATGGGGTAGAGCGCAAAACCTCCTGTATAAAAGGCCAAATTCTGAAGTCATGGTTGGGGATGCAGGGATCTTTGGGTTATAGGTAGGACTGGAATAACTGTTCAACAGTTTAATCTGAATACACAGCTGTTCACATGGGCCAAGCGAGTTCAACTTCAAGCGAGTTTGCCAGACTGTTCCCTCAACCTTAGTTATCTGTTCCTTGCCTAAGGTAATAGGCAATAATGGAACATAGAAGCTCATTATGGACGAGATGTGATATTTCCATCATTCACAACATACCTAGTTTCAGTAGCTACTCAAATTTTGCATGAAGTTCCTTTAAAACTGAATTTATGCTCTATTAGTATTTATATTGGAGGGATCCCATTATAAATGCTATTTAATGAAGCCTTGAATCCGTCTTGGGAAGAATCTAAGTAGGTTGCCATTTTACTATTGGGCAAACTGAGGCATTAAGATGTTAAAGGACTTTCTTGAGGTAACACAGTGAGCCAGTAGGATAGTCAAGAATGGAATTGTGCTGTAGTTCCTTTTTATATTAGATGATTGGGAAGCAATGGGGCTAACATTTGCTGTAAACAGAATAATGCAAACTTCTGTTGTCAAGTGTTGGAATATAATCACAGGCCTCAGTCCTTTACAAACAAAACCTTTTGTACATGTGTTTAACTTCAGTGGGATTATTTGCATAGTTTAAATAACACGTGGATAAGCATTTGCAGGATCAGGGCCATGTATTGTTCCTACTTCTGAATGTTTAGTGTTACAACAGTGGATTTGCAAGGAAGAATGAAACAAGTTAGTGCAAGCAGAAGGCACACTAGTGTTCAATGTCTGATTTGGATTGTCTACAATTTTTTTTTTTCAAACTAAGCACTACACTTTACAATTCTTAATCTTTAGAAAGATACAGCTGTTCAGGCATCAAGAGTATTTGGGAAAGCTAGCAAAAACAGTCTTGTAGCTTTATTTAATAGAAAGCCTGCACTTTAAATTTGCCCTGGACTAACATTTTCTCACCTCCTGATTAAACCATTATTCTGAGTCTACTTTTCCTGGTTAAAATGTTCATTCACTCCTCACTGATATCTCTTGCATCTAATAAATGTACCAGTGCAATCAAAGCAAGCAGGGCAGAAATAAAAGCCTCTGGAAAGTGGTTGATTCATATGTTTTAATCTTAGTAGTGATTTAATTTTTACTTTTTAATAAAACAGAAGGAGCTGTCTACTTCAGCAGCAGAGGTGAGAACTTCCTAGGGACTATCTCCTTGAATGAGACTCCTTTAAGCTTGTTTAAGTGAAGCTTAAAGTTCTACTTATGCCACAGTGACATTCTTAGTGCTGCGGTGGTCAGAGCACACATGAAGTGATGACACAATTTCCCTTCCATATGTAATACTGAAAATAATTTGAGACCAACAAGTTAACATGCCTGCATTTGATACTTTGCATTTTCTGATTATGATTGGTCCAAACTTGACCTTTGCCTGATTTTTATTTCACAGCGTTGGAAAGTCCACTTTGCAATCATTTATATAACTATTGCAAAGTTTTTCTGTTGTGTGTGTTTTATTTTTGAGAGAGGGTAGAAAGTTAAGGGTATCATATCCTGTAAATATTGCCAGAAGAAGAAAATATCTTAAAGTAGATGATTAAGGTTTGATTTTTGTACTTTTACCTAACTATGTACATGAAGATTTCCAATGCAATTTATAGTAATAATAAATGAAAGATATCCTGCTGTTTTGAATACCTGCTAGTGACAATTTTCTGTTCCCTGGCTCATTTACGATAACCACTGCATTTTTGTTCTGGGGAAGAAGTAGAAAACATTGTTTGAAAATTACATCGTGTTCATGAGCTTGAAAGATTTTTGCATATATATATATATATATATATATATACAAAAATCTTTCAAGCTCATAAACACGATGTAATTTTCAAAAAATGTTTTCTACTTCTTCCCGAGAAAAAAAAT